>NC_138768.1:34438456-34588456 GCF_965119305.1 Pelophylax lessonae
GGTAAACCGGAAGTGATGTCAGGTCATCGCTTATAGGTTACCATAGCCGAAAGCCAATCAAAGCCATTCCAGTCTTTGTTCAGCTGTCCAACCAGATAGCGGACATGCCTGCTGGTCGCTCAGGTCTCTTGGTGGGACGGGAGAGCCCAAGCAAGCCACAGAATGGCGGCAGGAGGGGGGGAATGTCCCTTCCTACTGCTTGTAAAAGCAGTCAAGCGGCTAATGAGCCGCTAGGATTGCTTTTACAAGAGAGCCAACTGACGGCTTACAGCTGCAGGCATCTTCCCAGTATAACCACCGAAAGTCCAGCGACATACGGGTATGGAAGGGGTTACATTTTAAAAGGAACTTTAGGCCTTGGTGGGGTATGGACACCATTATTAAAATTTCCTAAACAAAACAGAAGTTAGTTCAGCAAGTTTTTAGCGATAGCTTTATTGGACTTCAGTTGATTTAGTTGGTTAAAGATTTTTCAAAGTAACAAACTAACTTTAATCTTTTCAGACCTTGACATACGAGTACACTGGATCTCCCACATTCAGTTTCCCAATTTTCTCCACTCCGTAGTATTGGCCAAAAAGCGGAGAGTTCTTGTAGATGTGGCTCAAAGAGGAATCGCTCTTTCGGAAGGTCCTCAGCGTTTCCAGAGGCTCCGCCCGGCTCATGACTCCAGTATCCGGATCCACTGTGGTCAGAAGACAACGGCCACAGGCCATGATCCTCTTCAGCCTTGTGGTGCCAACTAGCACGTCATGCCAGCCATCTTCAGCAAAGGCCTCACATCCAGACACCACAATGCAGGGCCTGAAATTTCCCAGAGTAACTGGCTTCTCTAAGCGCTTATTGAGCTCCTCCAGGGAGGTTTCAGAAAGGAGCATCACAGGACCGGCATCCGAATAGGGAATGAGGTCTTTATCCCGGAAGGGTCGTTCCTGATCCTTTGCCTTTCGCGGTTTCATGAGCCCAGGCTCAAAGTGCACCAAGCGGTATGGCTTGCTGCTTTGAAAATACGTGGTCAGCCACCGAGACACATCATCTCCGCAGTCCCGGCCTTGGATGTCAGTTGAAAAGACCCGGCAGTCCAACACCTTGTTGGTCTTTGGCTGAGAAAAGGGCACCATTATCTTCTCCATTCCAGGAGCATCGAGACACATAGAGTCTCCAAGCTTATTCACATTGATAAGGACAATTCGTGGCTCCTGCCTGCCCGTCACCATGTGACCTTCCTCGGTCACCACCAGCCAGTGCCGATCTTCCAGTTCCCCATTCCTCAAACCAAGTTCTAGGCATTCAGCCTCTTGAACGGAGATAGGGCGGCATGACTTAATGGGGTATATGAGGAGCTGAGACACTGTGCCCACCTGACACAGCTGCCATTGCTTTCTCCTCCACCACACCCAGGAGGCGATGGCGGTGATGCCAAGGCCAGCTGCGCAGAGCAGGGGTAAACGATGACGAGGAAAGTCCTGCACAGCTCCAGAGACGCTTGAGGCAAAGGAGTGAAGAAAATTCGACATGGTCACAGATTGAGGTCACCCGTCCCTGTCAAAACATAGAAAGACAGAAATGAGGTCAACATATTGTAATTGTAGCAAAATATATTTACCTAAAGCTGAAAAAAAGGCAAAAATCAATGTGGTCTTTCTTGGTCAGTCTTGCATTTCAGCACCCAAGACACTTATAAGCTACATTGTCTCCACTACAGTTAAGCATTACAGCTCTGTCACTGGCCCACCTTCCAGGCTGCTGATTGGGCAGTCAAGAAGCATCACCACACCAACTGCCAAGAGTCATCACTCTGCTCCATCCTCCTGGCAGGAAGCTCCCAGTGTTAGATTGGCAGCATGGCCCAATTCTATGGATGCCTGATTGACCATCAATACTGCACATCCATCAGTGTAAAATACAGGAAGCGAATAATAAAACAGATGCAAGGGGAGGGGAGGGGACTCTGATGGGGACCCCAATGTAAAGGGTAGGGGACCCCGATGTAAAGGAGAGGGGACCCCCCATGTAAGAGGAGGGAAGGGGACTCTGATGGGGACCCAGATGTAAAGCGGAGGGACTCTAATGGGGACCACAATGTAAGAGCAAGAAAGGGGACTCTGACAGGGACCCTGATGTAAGAGGCGGACTCTGATGGGGACCTCAATGTAAAGGGAGGATTCTCATGGGAACCCTGATGTAAAGAGGAGGCGATTGAATGGGGACCTTGATAGAAAGAGGGGGGAGGTCCGATGGGGACCTCGATGAAAAGGAGGGAGGTGACCCTGATGTAAGGGGCAAGGGGACTCTGATGGGGATCCCACTGTAAAGGGTAGGGGACCCCCCATGTAAGAAGAGGGAAGGGGACTCTGATGGGGACTCAGATGTAAAGCGAAGGGACTCTAATGGGGACCACAATGTAATAGCAGGAAAGGGGACTCTGACTGAGGACCCCGATGTAAGAGGAGGACTCTGATGGGGACCTCAATGTAAAGGGAGGATTCTCATGGGGACCCTGATGTAAAGAGGGGGAGCTTGAATGGGGACCTTGATAAAAAGAGGGGGGAGGTCCTCGATGAAAAGGAGGGAGCTCCGATGGGGACCTCGATGAAAAGGAGAGAGGTGACCCTGATGTAAGGGGGAAGGGGACTCTGATAGGGATCCCAATGCAGCAAGGGACTTTTAAGGTGGACCCTGATTTATGGGGGGGATTTAGCTGAAGCTTTCTCTCTTTGGTTTTGAAACATATGATACTGATTCCAACAAACCATATTTTTTCGGTTAATATTAATTGTTTTATAAAAAAAAAAAAGATTTCGGCCCGTGATTATTTGTAAAGAAAACAATGTGTTTTTTTTACTGAAAAGTTTGGTCACCCCTGCCTTATACCCACAGATAATCCAGAGGACAAAAACTCTTATAAAGTATGTTTTAGTCTTTCCTGGAATCAGCAATCTCTGGTTTTATCACCTGTAAGCGTTAAGTCAGAATTGTTTTACTCAACAACCAACTGAGCAGGCCAGAACTAGTTCCACATTCGTCCCCCTGGCATTCTGCCAAACTTTGGCCGAATTCCTGAAATCTTATCCTACAGAATGGGCAAAGTGCAAATTAGGAATATTACAGAAGACAGCAGGTGTACAGACCTGGGAACTCAGCATAGGGATGGGGAGAACCCCTCATAATGGGCACAGCAGGTGTGCAGACCTGAGATCTCAGCACAGGGATGATGGGAACCCCTCATAATGGGCACAGCAGGTGTGCAGACCTGGGAACTCAGCATAGGGATGGGGAGAACCCCTCATAATGGGCACAGCAGGTGTGCAGACCTGGGAACTCAGCACAGGGATGGTGGGAACCCCTCATAATGGGCACAGCAGGTGTACAGACCTGGGAACTCAGCACAGGGATGGGGAGAACCTCTCATAATGGGCACAGCAGGTGTACAGACCCAGGAACTCAGCACAGGGATGGTGGGAACCCTTCATAATGGGCACCCAGGTGTACAGACCTGGGAACTCAGCACAGGGATGGTGGGAATAGTGTGTATGTTTGTGAACAGCAGAAAATATATAACAAACATAAAGCTGGAGTTGCTGTACACATTCGGATTAATCAGGAGAATGTGGGATTAGGCGCACAATGCTGAGTCTGCATATAGGAACTCCAGAGCAGAGTTTTCTAAGTTTGGATGGAGTGAAGATTCATGGAATAGCAGAGAATAAAGAGATCTCACCGTCCTTCTGCAATGCTGAGTGTGTCTGCAGGCCGGAGCAGAGTCTCCTATGTGGAATCCACAATGTCCTCCTTCCCAGGACTGGGCGGGTGGAAGCCTGAGCTATTCACAGCCCCAGCAGCAGGCGGGAACATACTCAGAGCAAAGTACACCATTCACACTGAGCCTGCCTTCTCATGAGATTCACATGTGCCAAGTCTACTTTTCTTTCCCCAAGTCAAACGAAGCTGCCTATTGCCAAAACTATCTCGCAATCATTGTATGCTCTATGCAATCTAAAAGCAAAAAACATGTAGCCAAAAAAAAATACCGGTATCAAATAATAGAAGATGCAATCCAATTGTTGTTGCAAATATCCTTTACTTCTAATCTTCATGCATTATTAAGTAAACATACATTTTACCAGCAACATTTACAAGCGACTGCACAGTTTTGGACTTGCATATGTCCTTCATCAAGCTGCAATCAGCTTGATGAAGGACATATGCATGTCTAAAACTGTGCAGTCGCTTGTAAATGTCGCTTGTAAATGTATGTTTACTTATTAATGCATGAAGATTAGAAGTAAAGGATATTTGCAACAACAATTGGATTGCATCTTCTATTATTTGATGGATACTTTGTGGTAAGAGGGGAGTGCCACAATAGATGTAATCTTTGTGCAAAGAGATCTACACAGCAGAGGTGTCCCCCACTTGAAATTATAGATATATATTTTTATATATATATATATATATATATATATATATATATATATATATATATATATATATATATTTATTTTATTTAGATATATATATAATTAGATATATGTAAATATTATATATTATATATATATATATATATATATATATTTTTTACACACACATACATACATATATATATATATATATGTCAGGTATCTATTTACTCGGCATAACATCAACTTTCACAATATAGAAAAAAATTGGGCTAACTTTACTGTTTTCCAATTTTTTAATTCAAAAAAAGTGTTTTTTTCCCACAAAAATTGCGTTTGTAAGACCACTGCGCAAATACGGTGTAAAGTATTGCAACAATCTCCATTTTATTCTCTAGGGTCTCTGCTAAATTAAAATATATAATGTTTGGGGGTTCTAAGTAATTTTCTAGAAAATTACTGATTTTATCTTGTGTCAAAAATAGGCCTGGTCCTTAAGTGGTAAAAAAAAACAAACAAATGCAGCCATCATATCTAAGAATTAGTAAGCTGCAATATAATTAATGTTTTCTTCTGGGTTTAAAAGCCTTTGCTGGGGTGGTGACGTCACAAGGTGGTGGGGTCTCAACATGATGTCACTGGATGGGCATGGCCCATCCCTACATAAAAAATGGCAGACAGCGGGAGCCGACACAACAGCGGGAACCAGCGTCAGGAGAAGACCTCAGCGGAGGGGGAAGAACTGACAGAAGAACCAGAGGAAGAAGACATCAGCGGAGGGAGAAGAACTAGAGGAAGAAGAAATCAGCGGAAGGAGAACTGGCAGAAGAACCAGGGATAGAAGACATCAGTGGAGGGAGAAGAACCGGAGGAAGAAGACATCAGCGGAGGAAGAAGAACCGACAGAAGAACCAGAGGAAGAAGACATCAGCGGAGGGAGAAGAACCGGAGGAAGAAGACAAGAAGACATCAGTGGAAGGGGAAGAACCGGCAGGAGAACCAGAGGAAGAATACATCAGCGGAGGGAGAGGAACCGGAGGAAGAAGACGTCAGCGGAGGGAGAAGAACTGGCAGAAGAACCAGAGGAAGAAGACATCAGCAGAGGGAGAAGAACCGGAGGAAGAAGACGTCAGTGGAAGGAGAAGAACTGGCAGGAAAACCAAAGGAAGACGACATCAGCGGAGGGAGAAGAACCGGAGGGAGAAGACATCACTGGAGGGAGAAGAACTGGCAGAAGATCCAGAGGAAGAAGACATCAGCTGAGGGAGAAGACATCACCGGATAGAGAAGACAAGTTGAAGCTACGACTGGGGACATTCTTCATTTTTTAAAAAGGACTTTGTCAAGAACCTGTGTACTTTTTTATTTATATTTTTGACATTTTTTTTTTGGGTGAATGAGTGGGGGTACAATGTACCCCTACTCATTAACATGGGGGGGCGGGATCTGGGGGCCCCCTTGTTAAAGGGGACTTCCATATTCCGATAAGCTCCCTGCCCGCAGACCCCCACAACCACCGCCCAGGGTTGTTTAGAAGAGGCCCTTGTCCCCATCATGTTCAGGGAATGTGGGCTTGTATGGTCCGGAGCAAACTTTTTTTATTCTTGACCATTTTGCATGGTAGTTGCTTTCATATCTGACTTATTTTATATTTTTTTGTTTCACTTTTTATGTATTTGATTCACATCATAGGCTTTCACCGTGATCTAATGTTCTCGCCAACGGAGACTGTATTTCAATTTTATCACTGTTTCACATTTAATGATCATTTATTGTTATTAGCATATTATAAGTCCTACAGCGCAAAACTTTACACATAATTATGCTCGCCTCTTTTGCCCTATAAACAAAAAACAACTGACAATTTTGAAAAAAATATATGTATTCTTTTTTTATGTTCCTCTTGCAGGAGATTGATCCTAGCCAGAGGCGTAACTAGAACCTTCAGGGCCCCGGTGCAAGAAACCATGAAGGGCACCCCGGACCCCTGGCGGGGGCCCTTCCCTTCAAGCCTGGGGCTCTTCCCACTGATCCTGGGGCCCTTTACTCTCATTGCGGGGCCCTTTAATACGGTCCCGCAGCGGGCCCCCTTCCTGCCATCTTGGGGCCTCCTCACCGTGGTGGAATGCCAGGGCCTGGTCTCAAGTGTGGCCTTTGCAATCCTGGAAGTTTCCCCACTGGTGTCAGTAGTTTTTTATTTTTTTGGTATTTCAATTCTATTATTTGTTATCATTTTATTTTTTTTTTTTTTTACAATGTCACTGACTATGACTCTGTCCATTCAGAAAAGGAAGGAGCTGGTAAATCACATATTTACCGACCCCTTCCTGGTTCTCTATTGTGACACATCCCCTGCAGAAGCGGGCAGGAGAGGGGAGGGAGCACAGTGGGGGGGGGGGGCAGCACAGTTGGGGGGGGGGGGACTAGGGGAGCACACAGGTGCCCAGAGACAGCAGAACACAAGTGAACTGGATAGGAGGAGTTGCGGTGGCAGCATACAGAGGAACTAATCTCCTCCATTTTCCTCCTGCAGCTATAGGAGGAAAAAGGAGGACAGTGTTTTCTCTAAATGATGCCCCCGCCGCCCCCCCCTCCCATCCAGGTGTACAGGGGAGCTGCACAGGCCCCCTGGAGCATGGGGCCCGGTTGCAATTGTAACCCCTGTAGTTATGCCCCTGGTCCTAGCACATTCTCCGGTGCAGCCCCGAAACGTCTCTTTTTGTGGTCCCCAGATGTCGCTCCTGGCTCCTCCTCTTCTTGCTGTTTCTCCATAGCAAGCCGCTTGCTAAGAGAGCACACCTGCAGACTTGTTCCCAAGCTGCGCTGCCTGCTTCCATAAACACACAGCAAGGCTTGGCCCCGCCCCCTGCTCCCTCGTTACAGGATTTGGCTGACAGGAGCAGGAGCCAACAGCATCATCTGCCTCAGCAAAGGCTGTGAGACTGGGAAATGATAGAAGTACGAGTAGAGAAGGTGGAGAGTGGAGAGGAGATGTGGATAGGTGAGGGAGGAGAGAGGAGAAGTGAGAGACGAGTAGAGAAGATGGAGAGTGGAGAGGAGAGGTGGATAGGTGAGGGAGGAGAGAGGAGAAGTGAGAGACGAGTAGAGAAGGTGGGGAGTGGAGAAGAGAGGTGGATAGGTAAGGAAGGAGAAGTGAGAGACGAGTAGAAAAGGTGGAGAGTGGAGAGGAGAGGTGGATAGGTGAGGGAGGAGAGAGAAGTGAGAGACGAGTAGAGAAGATGGAGAGTGGAGAGGAGAGGTGGATAGGTGAGGGAGGAGAGAGGAGAAGTGAGAGACGAGTAGAGAAGGTGGAGAGTTGAGAGGAGAGGTGGATAGGCAAGGGAGGAGAGAGGAGAAGTGAGAGACGAGTAGAGAAGGTGAAGGGTGGAGAGGAGAGGTGGATAGGTGAGGGAGGAGAGAGGATAAGTGAGAGACGAGTAGAGAAGGTGAAGGGTGGAGAGGAGAGGTGGATAGGTGAGGGAGGAGAGAGGAGAAGTGAGAGACGAGTAGAGAAGGTGGAGAATTGAGAGGAGAGGTGGATAGGTGAGGGAGGAGAGAGGAGAAGTGAGAGAAGAGTAGAGAAGGTGAAGAGTGGAGAGGAGAGGTGGATAGGTGAGGGAGGAGAGAGGATAAGTGAGAGACGAGTAGAGAAGGTGAAGGGTGGAGAGGAGAGGTGGATAGGTGAGGGAGGAGAGAGGAGAAGTGAGAGACGAGTAGAGAAGGTGAAGGGTGGAGAGGAGAGGTGGATAGGTGAGGGAGGAGAGAGGATAAGTGAGAGACGAGTAGAGAAGATGGAGAGTGGAGAGGAGAGGTGGATAGGTGAGGGAGGAGAGAGGAGAAGTGAGAGACGAGTAGAGAAGGTGGAGAGTGGAGAAGAGAGGTGGATAGGTGAGGGAGGAGAGAGGAGAAGTGAGAGACGAGTAGTAAAGGTGGAGAGTGGAGAGGAGAGGTGGATAGGTGAGGGAGGAGAGAGAAGTGAGAGACGAGTAGAGAAGATGGAGAGTGGAGAGGAGAGGTGGATAGGTGAGGGAGGAGAGAGGAGAAGTGAGAGACGAGTAGAGAAGGTGGAGAGTTGAGAGGAGAGGTGGATAGGCAAGGGAGGAGAGAGGAGAAGTGAGAGACGAGTAGAGAAGGTGAAGGGTGGAGAGGAGAGGTGGATAGGTGAGGGAGGAGAGAGGATAAGTGAGAGACGAGTAGAGAAGATGGAGAGTGGAGAGGAGAGGTGGATAGGTGAGGGAGGAGAGAGGAGAAGTGAGAGACGAGTAGAGAAGGTGGAGAGTGGAGAAGAGAGGTGGATAGGTGAGGGAGGAGAGAGGAGAAGTGAGAGACGAGCAGAGAAGGTGGAGACTGAAGAGGAGAGGTGGATAGGTGAGGGAGGAGAGAGGAGAAGTGAGAGACGAGCAGAGAAGGTGGAGAGTGGAGAAGAGAGGTGGGTTGGGGGGTGGAGAGGTGAGGTGGATAGGTGAGGGAGGAGAGGTAAAGGAAGGGAGGGGGGGGCGAGAGGTGAGGGGAGAAAGGAGTGGGAAGTGAGCATTGCCAGGATGGGGGGGGGGTGACAGGAGAGAGGAGGAGGAGGGGGGAAGAGAGAAATAGGCAAACAAAAGAAGAAAAGGAGAGGGGGGGACAGAAGAGGTGACGGTGGGATGAGGAAAAGGTGACAGATGAGTGGGGATAGGAGTAGGCGAAGAGGTGAGGGGTGACAGCGGAGGGTTGGGGGAGGGGGAGAAAGAAGATAGGGGGGAGTGAAAGAAAAGAGGAAAAGGGCAGATGGGAAAGAAGAGGGGAGGGTGGACGGTGAGCTGATAGAGATGAGTAGGGAGGGGGAAGACAGGAGAGGGGGGAAGATGGGAGGGGGGGGGGAAGGGATAAATCTAGAAGGAAGGGGGGCACTGACAGTTTCAGCTTATCCAGGGAACAATTGGGACAGGTTTCCTATGATTCCCCATCTGCTCATTCCCACTCACAGCAGCCATCTGAACAGATCAAGCAGTGCAGAGACAGGAAGGAAGAGACAGAAGACAGACATTTATTAATGATACATGGAATCCATGTCATTACAGTACTCCCCTTCTTCTATTATCCCCAATCATCGGACAGACAGAGATGATCCATCCACCAGCAGACATCTGTACATTGATATACTTACAGCAATAATCTTCTCAGGCTTGTTGGCAGATTGTGAGGTTATCTAACAGCCAAAGAACAATAATAAGGGAATATAATATTACACGGAGACATGCAGAGCGCCACCTAATGAAAGCAGTGGGTAAAACAAACTACAAATACAATTTAACTCTTTCGTCACCAAGACAGCAGATTTGGTTGTTTAAGGTAACTGATCCTGAGGGAATCACAATATTACAGGCATGGTACTGAGACGCTGGGATTGTGTAGTGGAATCATTTCATTTTCCCTTTTGTTACTTTAGGATATACAACACTCAGTGCTGGGACAAGGTCATCCAGTGTCCAGGGCAAAGATGCCCAACTGCGCCCCCCTTCCCTTAGAGTTAGGGCCAGGGCACCCCCATCCCTGCAATAAACCATTGTGCCCAGGGCAGCCGCCCCTCCTACCCACCCCTTGTCCCGACTACACACACACACATATATATATATATATATACTTAAAGTGACACTAAATTCAGATTTGGAATACATGTTCTCCTTGTGTACATTAGAGCGAATACTTACCACTCCTGCCATCCGTACCACCGAGTGTCAATCTCCTGGTCCCCTATAGGGTGTTCAGTTGGTTCCTCCCACACAGGTTTTTTTTTACAGTTACAGTATCTCACAAAAGTGAGTACACCCCTCACATTTTTGTAAATATTTTATTATATCTTTTCATGTGACAACACTGAAGAAATGACACTTTGCTACAATGTAAAGTAGTGAGTGTACAGCTTGTATAACAGTGTAAATTTGCTGTCCCCTCATAATAACATTAATGTCTAAACCACTGGCAACAAAAGTGAGTACACCCAAGTAAAAATGTCCCAATTGGGCCCAATTAGCCATTTTCTCTCCCCGGTGTCATGTGACTCCTTAGTGTTACAAGGTCTCAGGTGTGAATGGGGAGCAGGTGTGTTAAATTTGGTGTTATCGCTCTCACTCTCTCATACTGATCACTGGAAGTTGAACATGGCACCTCATGGCAAAGAACTCTCTGAGGATCTGGAAAAAAGAATTGTTGCTCTACATAAAGATGGCCTAGGCTATAAGAAGATTCCAAGACCCTGAAACTGAGCTGCAGCACGGTGGCCAAGACCATACAGCAGTCTAACAGGACAGGTTCCACTCAGAAGAGGCCTCACCATGGTGGACCAAAGAAGTTGAGTGCACATGCTCAGCATCATATCCAGAAGTTGTCTTTTGGAAATAGAGGTATGAGTGCTGCCAGCATTGCTGCAAAGGTTGAAGGGGTGGGGGGTCAGCCTGTCAGTGCACAGACTATACACCGCACACTGCATCAAATTGGTCTGCTTGGCTGTCGCCCCAGAAGGAAGCCTCTTCTAAAGATGATGCACAAGAAAGCCCGCAAACAGTTTGCTGAAGAGAAGCAGACTAAGGACATGGATTACTGGAACCATCTCCTGTGGTCTGATGAGACCAAGATAAACTTATTTGGTTCAGATGGTGTCAAGCGTGTGTGGCGGCAACCAGGTGAGGAGTACAAAGACAAGTGTGTCTTGCTTACAGTCAAGCATGGTGGTGGGAGTGTCATGGTCTGAGGCTGCATGAGTGCTGCCGACACTGGGGAGCTACAGTTCATTGAGGGAACCATGAATGCCAACATGTACTGTGACATACTGAAGCAGAGCATGATCCCCTCCCTTCAGAGACTGAGCCGCAGGGCAATATTCCAACATAAGAACCCCAACACACACCTCCAAGACGATCACTGCCTTGCTAAAGAAGCTGAGGGTAAAGGTGATGGACTGGCCAAGCATGTCTCCAGACCTAAACCCTATTGAGCATCTGTGGGGCTCCTCAAACAGAAGGTGGAGGAGCGCAAGGTCTCTAACATCCACCAGCTCTGTGATGTCGTCATGCAGGAGAGGAAGAGGACTCCAGTTGCAACCTGTGAAGCTCTGGTGAACTCCATGCCCAAGAGGGTTAAGGCAGTGCTGGAAAATAATGGTGGCCACACAAAATATTGACACTTTGGGTCCAATTTGGATATTTAACTTAGGGGAGTACTCACTTTTGTTGCCAGCGGTTTAGACATTAATGGCTGTGTGTGGAGTTATTTTGAGGGGACAGCAAATTTACACTGTTATACAAGCTGTACACTCACTACTTTACATTGTAGCAATGTGTCATTTCTTCAGTGTAATAAAATATTTACAAAAATGTGAGGGGTGTACTCACTTTTGTGAGATACTGTAACTGTAAAAAAAAACCTGTGTGGGAGGAACCAACTGAACACCCTATAGGGGAGGTACTGATACTGTATATTACTTATAACAGGTATCAGGCACCTGTGCTAGGACAAGGTCATCCAGCACCAAGGGCAAAGTTGCCAAACTGTGCAGCCCCCTCCCCCCCTACGATTCATGATGGGAAAGCTTAGGGTATCCTACACTCAGCAGTCACTTGCTTCTTAAAATCACTGCCACTGTCACTACTCTTGGCAGCCTTGTAGCACGTGGATGGCGCCCCCATTCCTACAGTAAACTATTATGCCCAGGGTAGCTTCCCCTCCTGCCCACCCCTTGTACTGGCCTTGCCAGACAAATATGTACTGTATATTGTCAACAATGTATAAAGTGCCACACTGAGTGATAAATATAAGGCCCAACAGACTACTCTCAGCAGCTCCTTACACCTAATGTGCAAAATGACCTTATAAAGGCATCATGATAACATTCAACTTCCGCTATATTCATAAAAGTGATACGTAAAAATGATCAAAGTGGAGAAATAAACAAAGAAATATAAGACTGTGCAAAGGGAAACTAAACAGTGTGCTAAAGTCAGTCAATGAGAATACATTCAAAATAAAGAAATCCAAATAATATCCACGTTTATTGTTTTTCTTTTAATGTGCTCTTCTTTTGCGCATCAAAACTCTGCCTGTGTTGTGCCCTTCCCCCAATTACACTCCAGCTGCTCACCTTACAGTGGGGATCGAAAGTTTGGGCACCCCAGGTAAAAATTTGTATTAATGTGCATAAAGAAGCCAAGGAAAGATGGGAAAATCTCCAAAAGGCATCAAATTACAGATTAGACATTCTTATAATATGTCAACAAAAGTTAGATTTTATTTCCATCATTGGCACTTTCAAAATGACAGAAAACAAAAAAATGGCGTCTGCAAAAGTTTGGGCACCCTGCAGAATTTATAGCATGCACTGCCCCCTTTGCAAGGTTGAGACCTGCTAGTGTCATGGATTGTTCTCAATCATCGTCTGGGAAGACCAGGTGATGTCAATCTCAAAGGTTTTAAATGCCAAGACTCATCTGACCTTGCCCCAACAATAAGCACCATGGGATATTCTAAGCAGTTGTCTAGAAAACTGAAACTGAAAATAGTTGACGCTCACAAAGCTGGAGAAGGCTATAAGAAGATAGCAAAGCGTTTTCAGATGTCAATATCCTCTGTTGGGAATGTAATTAAGAAATGGCGGTCATCAGGAACAGTGGAAGTTAAAGCAAGATCTGGAAGACCAAGAAAAATATCAGACAGAACAGCGCGCAGGATTGTGAGAAAAACAATTCAAAACCCACGTTTGACTGCACGATCCCTCCAGAAAGATCTGGCAGACACTGGAGTTGTGGTACACTATTCCACTATAGAGAGATACTTGTACAAATATGGTCTTCATGGAAGAGTCATCAGAATAAAACCTCTTCTACATCCTCACCACAAAAATCAGCGTTTGAACTTTGCAAATGAACATATAGACAAGCCTGATGCATTTTGGAAACAAGTTCTGTGGACCGATGAGGTTAAAATTGAACTTTCTGACTGGAATGAGAAAAAGTAAGTTTGGAGAAGAAGGGGCACAGAATTTAATGAAAAGAACCTCTGTCCAACTGTTAAGCATGGGGGTGGATCAATCATGCTTTGGGGTTGTATTGCAGACAGTGGCACAGGGAACATCTCATGAGTAGAAGGAAAAATGGATTCAATAAAATTTCAGCAAATTTTGGATGGTAACTTGATGCCATCTGTGAAAAAGCTGAAGTTAAAGAGAGGATGACTTCTACAAATGGATAATGATCCTAAACACACCTCGAAATCCACGGGGGATTACATCAAGAGGCGTAAACTGAAGGTTTTGTCATGGCCTTCACAATCTCCTGACCTCAACATAATTGAAAATCTATGGATAGACCTTAATAGAGAACTGGAAGACTTTTGTAAGGAAGAATGGGCAAAAATACCTCAAACAAGAATTGAAAGACTCTTGGCTGGCTACAAAAAGCGTTTACAAGCTGTGATACTTGCCAAAGGGGGCAGTACAAGATATTAACTCTGCAGGATGCCCAAACTTTTGCAGACGCCATTTTTTTGTTTTCTGTTATTTTGAAAGTGTAAATGATGGAAATAAAATCTAACTTTTGTTGACATATTATAAGAATGTCTAATCTGTAATTTGATGCCTTTTGGAGATTTTTCCATCTTTCATTGGCTTCTTTATGCATATTAATACAAATTTTTACCTGGGGTGCCCAAACTTTCGATCCCCACTGTATATATAGACCTTTAGATCAGCCTATTTCAACTGGGGTGCCTAGGCACCATGGGGTGTCTTCTGGGTTCTTCAAGGGTGCCTTGACAAAATGTTACACAAAGCCATAGGTTTTCATTATGCAACATTACAAACTTGGGCACCGAGTGGGCCAACTGCCAGTGTCCTAACAACTGCTGGCGCCATTGGATGATAAGGAGGAAGTCTTTCACCTACACAGCATCCTCGTTTGACCCCTCACCCCTCTCTATCAGCACTGGGGTCACATTAGCAGCATGGTGGAGAGAGAATGAGCACAAATGCTGCAATATTAGTCAGTACCGGTGTGCAAAAGTGTATTTGCTTTGCAAGAAATAAACATCTCTAATGTTGGGTGTCCTAAGTGTGTGGATACTAATGCGATATGTAAAACAATTAGGGATGCCTCGAAATTGTGCATCATTTTAAGGGGTGCATTGACTGGAAAAAGATTGAGAAACAATGTTCTGGATCAGGGGTCTCCAAAATTTAAAAAACAAATGGCCAGTTTATTGTCCTTCAGACTTTAGGGTGGCCAGACTGTGGCCAGCGGGAGTGAAATTTTTCCTGGCATCATTTGAGTAAACAATGCCACATTTGGTATTAGGGAGAAGAATGGTGCCCCATCGTAGGTGTCAGTGGGAGAAATGGTGCCCCAATGTTGGTGCCAGTGGAAGAAATGGTGTCCGAATGTTGGTGTCAGTGGGAGAAATGGTGCTCCAATGTTGGTGTCAGTGGGTGAAATGGTGCCTCATTGTTGGTGTCAGTGGGAGAAATGGTGCTCCAATGTTGGTGTCAGTGAGAGAAATGGTGCTCCAATGTTGATGTCAGTTGGCACAATAGCATATCAGTGGTGGGAATAGTGCCTCAAGGTTGGAGACCACTGCTCTAGATTATAAGAGGTGTATATCAGCCTGTGTGTAAGGCTAGGTTCACATCTATGCAGGTTGCAGGTGATGTGTTTTTCCGGCCCTCCTTGCGGAACATTTTGCATAGTTTGTTTTGGCTAATGGGAAAGTATGACAGTTCTGTTCATGTGATGCTACTTTTTGTGAGGAGATCTCCATGGTACAGATACCTTCTCCACTTAACACTCTATGTCCACAGGTACAATCATTACTTCCTTCCTTCAACCCTACCACTATAGATGAGGTTGCTGAATTTCTTTCTAATGTCCACCTAACCACCTGCTCCCTGGACCCTGTTCCCTCACAAATACTGCAGTCACCCTCCGGCTCTATTCTACACTTTCTTACTCACATCCTAAATCTTTCCCTCTCTTCTGGCATCTTCCCCAACTCTCTAAAGCATGCACTAGTCATCTCCATATTAAAAAAAAACCCTCATTGGACCTCCACCAATCTTAACAACCAAGCTCCTTGAATGTCTAATCTACAGACTGATAACCTCAATAACCTTCTTAAGCCCCTTCAGTGCGGATTTCGCCCTCAACACTCCACTGAAACTGCTCTCCTAAAACTCACAAACTATCTGCTAATGGCTAAATCCAATGGGCACTATTCTCTACTCCTATTCCTGGACTGCTGCCTTTGACACAGTGGACCACCCTCTCCTCCTCAACAAAATTCACGCCTTTGGTCTCTGTGACTACTCTTGGCTGGTTCTCATCCTACCGCACCTTTAGCAATAGTTACATTTCTACTTTCTCTTCTCCTCTTCCTTTTTCTGTTGGGGGTCCCCCAAGGTTCTGTTCTTTGACCTCCCCTATTCTCGATCTACACTTCCTCCCTGGGTCAGTTTATAGCCTCCCATGGCTTTCAATACCATCTCTAGGCTGATGACCCCCAAATTTATCTCTCTACCCCTCAGCTAATTCCTTGAATCTCCTCACGTATCACTAATTTACTAACAGACATATCAATCCTCAAACTCAATCTATCCAAAACCAAGCTCATAATATTTCCTCCCCACGTGCCTCTTTCTCTGACCTCCCTGTCAAGATCAATGGCACAACTATCAACCCATCCCCGCATGCCAGGGTGCTAGGTGTAATCCTGGACTCTGAACTATCCTTTCGGCCCCACATCCAATCACTGTCCAAAGCTTGCAACCTCAACCTCTGGAACATCTCCATGATATGCCTCTTCTTAACTAATGACTCCACAAAGCTTCTCATTCACTCCCTGGTCATCTCTCGCCTCAACTACTGCAACTCCCTCCTCATTGGATTACCTTTACACAGGCTATTCCCCCTTCAGTCCATCAAGAATGCTGCTGCCAGACTCATTCACCTTACCAACCGCTCCGTGTCGGCTACCCCTTTCTGCCAGTTCCTTCAATGGCTTCCGCTCAACTGATGAGGAAAAGGGAAGCAGCCATTTTATTTATCAAATATTTACTTATGATTATCAAACATGGATTTATGATTAAGCAGATATATTGGATTTATATTTTGTGAGAAGTCATATTGTATAACAGCTGTTGTATTCAAAAGCCATCTACAGCTCCAGCTGTTAGATTGCTATCTCTACCTTTGAAGACCTGTTTAGCCAACAAGTTTTGGAAGTGACACATTTATGTTTAAATGTCCATTTCACATATCAAAGAATGTTATCAAAGACTGAGATGTGACTTTAAAGAAATTAGATAGCTAGGTTCCACCCACTTTAGTGTATAAAACTGTATTAGAAACCCTAGCCAGATAGAGCAATGATTACTAAGCCAACAGAATGTAATGTGATTGACTTGCTCTCCAAACATGTCTCTACCTACATGTTGTCTAAATAAATATAATTTTCAATCTGGCTTCAACAGTCAAAATGTTACTGAAACCCGTGCGTTTTGGGGTTACCCTTACACAACCAACAAATTAAATTCAAAATACTAACAGCTTACAAAACCATTAACAACTCAGCCCTGAGCTACATCACTAACCTAGTCTCGAAATACCAACCTAATCGTTCTCTTCATTCCTCCCAAGACCTCCTGCTCTCTGGCTCCCTCATCAGCTCCAGGACTTTTCCCAAGCCTCTCCCATCTTAAGGAAATGCTTATCTGAATCTGTGCGACTATCTCCTACTCGGTTTGCTTTTAGACGATCCCTGAAAACCCTTCTCTTCAGAGAAGCCTATTCTGCCTTCACCTAACAACTGTAATTTTATTTTCCCCATCAGCTCATCCCCCACAGGCATTACCTTTTGTATCACTTGACCCTTCCTCTTAGGATTGTAAGCTCTAACGAGCAGGGCCCTCTGATTCCTCCAGTAAAGTGCCTTGAAAAAGTATTCATACCCATTGAAATTGTCCACATTTTGTCATGTTACAACCAAAAAACGTAAATGTATTTTATTGGGATTTTATTTGATAGACCGACACAAAGTGGCAGATAATTGTGAAGTGGAAGGAAAATGATAAATGGTTTTCAAAATGTTTTACAAATAAATATCTAAAGAGTGTGGCGTGCATTTGTATTCAGCCCCCCTTACTCTTTAACCTCTAATTAAAATCTAGTGGTACCAATTGCCTTCAGAAGTCACTTAACTAATATAGTGTCCACCTGTGAGTTATTTAAATTTCAGTATAAATACAGCTGTTCTATGAATCCCTCTGAGGTTTGTTAGAGAACTATAGTGAACAAACTGCATCTTGAAAGCCAAGGAACACACCAGACAGATCAGGGATAAAGTTGTGGAAAAGTTTAAAGCAGGGTTAGGTTATAAAAAATTAGCAGTTTGCGAGAAGCCATGTGGGTGACACAGAAAAATGTGGGAGAAGGTGCTCTGGTCAGATGAGACTAAAATTGAACTTTATGGCCTAAAAGCAAAACGCTATGGGTGGTGGAAAACTAACATTGCACATCACCCTGAACACACCATCCCCACCGTGAAACATGGTGGTAGCAGAATCATGTTGTGGGGATGCTTTTCTTCAGCTGGGACAGGGAAGCTGGTCAGAGTTGATGGGAAGATGGATGGAGTCAAATACAGGGCAATCTTAGAAGAAAACCCATTAGAGTCTGCAAAAGACTTGAGACTGGGGCGGAAGTTCACCTTCCAGCAGGACAACGACCCGAAACATACAACCAGAGCTACAATGGAATGGTTTACATTAAAGCATATTCATGTGTTCTCAATCCAATGAGAATCTGTGGCAAGACTTGAAAATTGCTGCTCACAGACGCTCTCCATCCAATCTGACAGAGCTGGAGCTATTTTTCCAAGAAAAATGGGCAAAAATGTCCCTCTCTAGATCTGCAAAGCTGATAGAGACATCCCCAAAAGACTTGCAGCTGTAAATGCAGGGAAAGGCGGTTCTACAAAGTATTGTGGTGAATACAAATTCACGCCACACTTTTCACATATTTATTTGTAAAAAATGTTGAAAACCATTTATCATTTCCCTTCCACTTCACCATTATGTGCCACTTTGTGTCAGTCTATCACATAAAATTCCAATAAAATAAATTTATGTTTTTGGTTGTAACATGACAAAATGGCGAAAAATCTCAAGGGGTATGAATACTTTTTCAAGGCACTGTATTAAATTGTATTGGAACTGTATTGCCTGCCCTCATGTTGTTGAGCGCTGCGCAAATTGTTGGCGCTTTATAAATCATGTATAATAACAATAATTTAATGGTAAGTACAAAAAATCATGTGTGGTTATTTTATTAAATTTCCCTGATGTGATGCATAGAAGAAGACACTAATAATAATGTAGCACAAAATTCCCTTTATTTCAGAAGACTCCAGCACCACTTGCACACACACTCAAGCAATCTTTATTGTGCGGTCACTGACGTACTGATCACCTATGGCAAGCTCCTGGCAGTGGTTGGTAAGTGTTCTTCTATGAATTGTGCATTTTTTTGATCTCCCAAAAGCTACATTTATTCTTCAGTAAAATGCAGTTCACCCACACCACTCCCCTTGTTGCAGCAATAATAGGGGACTGTCTGCTGTCCATGGTAAATACATGACAGGGGAGCCGTCAGAAAATGGCTGCTGATAACACCAGGCGAGTCCGAGTTACTTCCGTCTCTTGGCAAATCCTCCCAATAGACAGATCCCAACAAATATAGCGGAAAGGTCCGGGTTCTGCCAGCTGGCGGAGTATAATTAGTGCAGCAGCCCACAGCCTGGGCTGGGAAAGGCACTGAGGGAGTTCTGAGCAGAGTTTCAGTCCATCCTCCGCTGCTACCTGCTCTGCTGGACCAAGAGGCTCTGGAACCAGTCACTAACGACACAGTCCACCCGCAGGACCAGTGCAATCCCACACACCATAAAGATGCTGCTGATTGTGAAGCCCAGAGATTCAAACAGGAACCTGTGAGACAAGAAGAGGATAATACATTAAAAGAGATACTATAGACGCAATACTTAACTCCAGGCTAAACACACTGTGTATTACCTGCCAAAAGATTTGCAGTTCTGTCCATCCAGTCCTAAAATTTACAGAGCTCAGCCACACTGCATAGCCCAATCTAGCAGGGGAAGAGACTGGATCTTTCTCTCATGCAGTATTACTTATATAAGGAGACGCAACAGACTACAGGTATACCCCGTTTTACGTACACTCGCGAGTACAGACACAGCTTGGTCAGCTTGGCATGGCACTTCTCCCAGTTTTTAACATTGGCATCTAGGGGAAATCTTGGTCAGCTTGACATGGCACTGGTGCCACTTTTTAACATTGGCGTCTATAGGAAATTTTGGTCAGCTTGGTGAGGCACTGTTACCTGTCTAACATTGGCGTCTATGGGAAATTTTGGTCAGCTTGGTGAGGCACTGCTCCCTGTCTAACATTGGCATCTATTGGAAATATTGGTCAGCTTCACATGGCACTGCTCCGGAACCATAAGTGACAGGGACACCAAAATTAGGGAGTACCGAGAGGGCATCCAGGACTACAACATATCCTATTTTTTGGTCGACCAGCTTGCCTAGGTAATCTACCATGTCATAGACCTGGGTCCCCTTAACGTGCTCCCCAAGTTTGGTGTCCTTGTCACTTATGGTTTGGGAGCAGTGCCATGTCAAGCTGACCAAGATTTGAGAGCTAGTGTATTTGCATTCATTGAGAAGTGAAAAAAAGTTATTGCTGCACTGTAAGTACATTTTCGTTTTACATACATGCTCTGGTACCATTGTGTACTTAAAAGTGGGGCATGCCTGTAAGGAGTTCATCTTTTGCACACTGCTCTCCCCTTCTTTCAGCCTGCCCCTGCAGGGCACCTGCTAGGCTCCTAGTGCTGCTTCTCCCTCCCTTCTCTGACCTCTGCTGTACAGGGACTGCAAGAGGCCAATACTAGGTCAAAACCATGTACTTTAATGATATAATAATGAATACAGAGTGCCAATAATTTGTTTTATTATATATAACTGCCTGGAGTTCAGCTTTAAAAAGCCCAACTCCAGCCCATACCTTTTTTTCCATATATAGTTTTTTGTACAATGGTTAGGGACTATTTCAGGATTTTACTGCGGTCTGCCTATCCATTGGGGAGGTTCCCCTATAACTTCCTCTACTGCTGACACCCGGACCATAAACTGATGTTCCAGAAACACAAAATGGAAATAAAGAGCTGTTCTAAAAATTACTCATAAAAAAAAAAGTTTATTTTAGTCTCTGTTCCTCTGTGGACAGATTTATCATCACTTCCTGTACCTGTGATCAGGGCCTCTGATAGGGGGGACCGCCAGTCCTCCTGTAGGGGGCCCGGGCACACAGGGGGGCCCCAACAGCACGGGGAATCGTTGCGGTCAGGCGGAGGAGCAATTACAGAAGCAAATCCTGTGTGGCTCTGTTTTATGCAGTGAATCCCTGAGTGTGGGGCCCAGTTTCATGCATTGAATCCCTAAGTGTGGGGCCCAGTTTCGTGCATCGAATCCCTAAGTGTGGGGCCCAGTTTCATACAGTGAATCCCTAAGTGTGGGGCCCAGTTTCATACAGTGAATCCCTGAGTGTGGGGCCCGGTTTCATACAGTGAATCCCTGAGTGTGGGGCCCTCTTTCATGCATCAAATCCCTAAGTGTGGGGCCCAGTTTCATGCATCGAATCCCTAAGTGTGGGGCCCAGTTTCTTGCATCGAATCCCTAAGTGTGGGGCCCAGTTTCATACAGTGAATCCCTAAGTGTGGGGCCCAGTTTCATACAGTGAATTCCTAAGTGTGGGGCCCAGTTTCATACAGTGAATCCCTAAGTGTGGGGCCCGGTTTCATACAGTGAATCCCTGAGTGTGGGGCCCTCTTTCATGCAGTGAATCCCTGAGTGTGGGGCCCTCATTTATGCAGTGAATCCCTGAGTGTGGGGCCCTCATTCATGCAGTGAATCCCTGAGTGTGGGGCCTGGTTTCATACAATGAACCCCTGAGTGTGTGTCCCTCTTTCATGCAGTGAATTCCTAAACGTAAGGGTCCTGTGTGACATTGCAAGGCTCCATACACGTTACATGTTACGTGCAGTGAATCCCTGAGTGTGGGGTCTCGTTTTATACAATGAATCCCTGAGTATGGGGCCCTATTTCATACAATGAATCCCTGAGTGTGGGGCCCCGTTTCATACAGTGAATTCCTGAGTGTGGGGCTCTGTTTCATGCAGTGAATCCCTGAGTATGGGGCCCCGTTTCATGCAGTGAATCCCTGAGTGTGGGGCCCAATTTCATGTAGAGAATTCCTCAGTGTGGAGCTCTGTTTCATGCAGTAAATCTATGAGTGTGGGGCCAGTTTCATACAGTGAATCCCTGAGTTTGGGGCCTGGTTTTATACAGTGAATCCCTGAGTGTGGGGCCCAGTTTCATACAGTGAATCCCTGGGCATAGGAGTCCTGTTTCATACAGTGAATCCCTGGGCATAGGAGTCCTGTTTCATACAGTGAATCCCTGGCTGTAAGGGTCCTGTATGACATTGCAAGGCGCCATATAAAAAGAATCCCATCCACAGGTCTACATTCCAGCTTCTTTAGTTGGAAAAACAGTCTAACTAAAAATTAGGACGCCCCACCTTTAGGGAAAACAAACTAAAACTCCATCTTGCTGTCCTGTATTCGTAGGAAGGGAAGATAATTTTTTTCCTGTGATTAGGGACATGTGCGTGGTCATTTCAGATACAATCAGCTTTAACCTACTTTGGAGCAAACACTTTCCACACCATTAGATGACGCCGAAGAATCATAGCCGCACAGACACAGGACAGGAGCTGTAAGGAAACAAAAAGCAAACATGAGTTGGAAAGATTCTCAAACCAAACTACTCTTCCAAATCTTTTTAGTTTCGATAAGCAAAGCTTATGTTTGTCTTGCAGTCGGGGTTACATCCAAGTGTTAAAGTAAGTCATCATTTTACCTATCAGCCCTATAAATGTCTACAAATTGGCTGGTGGTGTAAAGCATGCCAATGTTAGACCGATAATCAATACTAATCAATTGCTTTTGAGTGAGTTTCCACAAATCCCATTGTTGTCCATTTTTAATTACAGGAGACAACCGACCAAATATGGAAAAGATTGGAATTCCAGTCAGAACCAAACTAACTCTAAACCTACACATTCTAAGCCTAATCTATCTAGCCCTGTAGAGCAAACATCGCTGTACTTACCCGCTCCAGTGCGGTCCCATGTTGAGCTGTCAGCGGAGGCTTCAGTGTGGAGGTGGGTGCAGGAGAGGCAGCTGAAAACGGAAGCACCATAGTAACTCTATGGGTGAAATCATTTCACAGCCGTTGTCGGTTCTCTCCTGCACACAGCATCCACCACTGGAGACTGGACCGGCTTCAGAAAAGGTAAGAATATAGCAATTTTTTTCTTTACAAGGTTAGATAGATTAACGTTAGAATGTTGCAAAGTGTAGGTTTAGCTTTAGTTCGATTTTGATTAGAATCCCACTTCAACAATGCCAAAAAAATAGCTTCCGTTGATACTTATTTGCAATCCCAGGGTATTTGAGAGTGTTCTTTCACTTCAGGCTCAGTACCTGCATTCCCTGGATGAAGAGTATGTGTGGTCACAGTAACATCAGGCTCAGTGCCTGCATTCCCTGGAGGAAGAGTATGTGTGGTCACAGTAACATTGGGCATGGTACCTGCACTCCCTGGATGAGGAGTGTGTGTGGTCACAGTAACATTGGGCATGGTACCTGCACTCCCTGGATGAGGAGTGTGTGTGGTCACAGTAACATTGGGCATGGTACCTGCACTCCCTGGATGAGGAGTGTGTGTGGTCACAGTAACATTGGGCATGGTGCCTGCAGTCCCTGGATAAGGAGTATGTGTGGTCACAGTATTAGTGGGCTTGGTGCCTGCAGTCCCTGGATGAAGAGTATGTGTGGTCAAAGTAACATCAGGCACAGTACTTGCATCCCCTGTATGAAGGGTGTGTGCAGTAACAGTAAGAGGAGGCTTTGTACCCCGAACTCCCAGGAGGAAGAGTATCTCCAAACACATTACTTGCAATTCCTGACCTAAATGAAATGTGTGCATTCAAAGTATTAGCAGGCTCGGTACCCGCACCCCCTGGATGAAGAGTATGTGTGGTCACAGTAACTTCCGGCTCAGTTGCTCTCACTGGATGAAGAGTATGTGTGGTCACAGTAACTGCCGGCTCAGTTGCTCGCCCTGGATGGAGAGTCTGTGCAGTCACAGTAATAGATGGCTCGATAAACAAAAAATACCCCGTACAAGTACAGGAGAAAGAAGCTATATGGTAGACAAAAATAATTGACAGAGGGATGCTCTGATAAAAATTATGAACTTTAATGAGTCAATTGTAGTCAATTAGTCAAAAGGCCCTAGCTCGCCACCCATCTGGGGATCGTTGGAGTGGCGTATCGGCTGCCAGTGACGTCAATGCGTTTCGCAATGCTGATGCATAGCTTCCATCTGGACTCGGTCAATTCATCATACAACATTAGCAGTGATCCCAAACTGGATATTGGCCAGCACGGTGCCATCCAAGCCATGGACATCTGGACTTATGGGTTCCATATCCCCCTTTTCCAACCACCTTCCTTTTCCTCTTCTCTCCCTTCTATTGATCCCCCACGGTACTCCACAGCTCGAGCTCACAGGGGCTTGCCATCAGAGGAATTCCTAGTTACACACCGTATTGGTAAAGGTTTTGAAACGGCGGTGCCGTTGGAATTCTGTTCAAGTGCGTGGACCACCTGGCGTCCGGACGTGTTGCCATACATGTTTCTTTTGTGTCTTGTTTTTTGTGCATAGGGTTGTCATCTCACACACATGTTAGCATACGGCTTATGCTGCAGCCAGGGCATCTTGGCTAATTGACTCATTAAAGTTCATAGCATCCCTCTGCCAACAATTTCTGTCTACCATATAGCTTCTTTCTCCTGTGTCTGTACAGGGTATTTTTTTTATTATGCATTAAGCTAGGTTGACAAACACCATATTAGCGAAGACAGAGTTGAATTCATTTCTGCACATTTGAGCCATCTTTGCTTTTTTTTTTTTTACAATAGATGGCTTGATACCTGCACTCCCTGGATGAAGAGTGTCTGCAGACAACGTAACATCAGGATCAGTTGCTCTCCCTGGACGGAGAGTGTGTGCAGTCACAGTAATAGATGGCTTGATACATGCACTCCCTGGATGAAGAGTGTCTGTAGATACAGTAACATTGTGTTCAATACCTGCACTCCCTGGATGAAGAGTGTCTGCAGACACAGTAACATTGTGTTCGATACCTGCACTCCCTGAATGAAAGATGTGTGCAAACACACTATTAGTGGGTTTGGTACTTCCACTTCCTGGGTATAGAATGTGTGTGTTCATCATTATTAGTTGGCTCCCTGGATGGAGAGTGCCTGCAGTCACAGTATTGGATAACTTTGTACCAGCACACCCTGGATGAAGAGTGTCTGCAGACACAGTGACATTGGGCTCGGTATCTGCACTCCCTGGATGAGGAGTGTGTGCGGTCATAGTATTAGTGGGCTCTGTATCTGCACTCCCTGGATGAAGAGTGTGTGTGGTCACAGTATTAATGGGCTCGGTGCCTGCACTCCCTGGATGAGGAGTGTGTGTGGTCACAGTATTAATGGGCTCGGTGCCTGCACTCCCTGGATGAGGAGTGTGTGTGGTCACAGTATTAGTGGGCTCAGGGGCTTCACTCCCTGGATGAGGAGTGTGTGTGGTCACAGTATTAGTGGGCTCGGTGTCTCCACTCCCTGGATGAGGAGTGTGTGTGGTCACAGTATTAATGGGCTCGGTGCCTGCACTCCCTGGATGAGGAGTGTGTGTGGTCACAGTATTAATGGGCTCGGTGCCTGCACTCCCTGGATGAGGAGCATGTGTGGTCACAGTATTAGTGGGCTCGGTACATGCACTCCCTGGATGAGGAGTGTGTGTGGTCACAGTATTAGTGGGCTCGGTGTCTGCACTCCCTGGGTGAGGACTGTGTGTGGTCACAGTATTAAAGGGCTCGGTGCCTGCACTCCCTGGATGAGGAGTGTGTGTGGTCACAGTATTAATGGGCTCGGTGCCTGCACTCCCTGGATGAGGAGTGTGTGTGGTCACAGTATTAGTGGGCTCGGTACATGCACTCTCTGGATGAGGAGTGTGTGTGGTCACAGTATTAGTGGGCTCGGTGTCTGCACTCCCTGAATGAGGAGTGTGTGTGGTCACAGTATTAGTGGGCTCGGTATTTGCACTCCCTGGGTAAGGAGTGTGTGTGGTCACAGTATTAGTGGGCTTGGTACCTGCACTCCCTGGATGAGGAGTATGTGTGGTCACAGTATTAGTGGGCTCAGTGTCTGCACTCCCTGGATGAGGAGTGCGTGTGGTCACAGTAATAATGGGCTTGGTACCTGCACTCCCTGGATGAGGAGTGTGTGTGGTCACAGTATTAGTAGGCTCGGTACCTGCACTCCCTGGATGAGGAGTGTGTGTGGTCACAGTATTAGTGGGCTTGGTACCTGCACTCCCTGGATGAGGAGTATGTGTGGTCACTGTATTAGTGGGCTTGGTGTCTGCACTCCCTGAATGAGGAGTGTGTGTGGTCACAGTATTAGTGGGCTCGGTATTTGCACTCCCTGGGTGAGGAGTGTGTGTGGTCACAGTAATAATGGGCTTGGTGCCTGCACTCCCTGGATGAGGAGTGTGTGTGGTCACAGTATTAGTGGGCTTTGTGTCTGCACTCCCTGGATGAGTAGTGTGTGGGGTCACAGTATTAGTGGGCTCGGTGTCTGCACTCCCTAGATGAGGAGTGTGTGTGGTCACAGTATTAGTGGGCCCGGTGTCTGCACTCCCTGGATGAGGAGTGTGTGTGGTCACAGTATTAGTGGGCTTTGTGTCTGCACTTCCTTGGATGAGTAGTGTGTGTGGTCACAGTATTAGTGGTCTCGGTGTCTGCACTCCCTAGATGAGGAGTGTGTGTGGTCACAGTATTAGTGGGCCCGGTGTCTGCACTCCCTGGATGAGGAGTGTGTGTGGTCACAGTATTAGTGGGCTTTGTGTCTGCACTTCCTTGGATGAGTAGTGTGTGCGGTCACAGTATTAATGGGCTCGGTGTCTGCACTCCCTGGATGAGGAGTGTGTGTGGTCACAGTATTAGTGGGCTCGGTACCTGCACTCCCTGGATGAGGAGTGTGTGTGGTCACAGTATTAGTGGGCTTTGTGTCTGCACTCCCTGGATGAGTAGTGTGTGTGGTCACAGTATTAGTGGGCTTTGTGTCTGCACTTCCTTGGATGAGTAGTGTGTGCGGTCACAGTATTAATGGGCTCGGTGTCTGCACTCCCTGGATGAGGAGTGTGTGTGGTCACAGTATTAGTGGGCTCGGTACCTGCACTCCCTGGATGAGGAGTGTGTGTGGTCACAGTATTAGTGGGCTTTGTGTCTGCACTCCCTGGATGAGTAGTGTGTGTGGTCACAGTATTAGTGGGCTTTGTGTCTGCACTCCCTGGATGAGTAGGGTGTGTGGTCACAGTATTAATGGGCTCGGTGCATGCACTCCCTGGATGAGGAGTGTGTGTGGTCACAGTATTAATGGGCTCGGTGCCTGCACTCCCTGGGTGAGGACTGTGCGTGGTCACAGTATTAATGGGCTCGGTGCATGCACTCCCTGGATGAGGAGTGTGTGTGGTCACAGTATTAGTGGGCCCGGTGTCTGCACTCCCTGGATGAGGAGTGTGTGTGGTCACAGTATTAGTGGGCTCAGTGTCTGCACTCCCTGGATGAGGAGTGTGTGTGGTCACAGTATTAGTGGGCTTGGTTTCTGCACTCCCTAGATGAGGAGTGTGTGTGGTCACAGTATTAATGGGCTTGGTATCGGCACTCCCTGGATGAGGAGTGTGTGTGGTCACAGTATTAGTGGGCTTGGTGTCTGCACTCCCTAGATGAGGAGTGTGTGTGGTCACAGTATTAATGGGCTTGGTATCGGCACTCCCTGGATGAGGAGTGTGTGTGGTCACAGTATTAGTGGGCTTGGTGTCTGCACTCCCTAGATGAGGAGTGTGTGTGGTCACAGTATTAGTGGGCTTGGTGTCTGCACTCCCTGGATGAGGAGTGTGTGTGGTCACAGTATTAGTGGGCTCAGTGTCTGCACTCCCTGGATGAGGAGTTTGTGTGGTCACAGTATTAGTGGGCTCGGTTCCTGCACTCCCTGGATGAAGAGTATGTGTGGTCACAGTATTAGTTGGCTCTGTATCTGCGAGCTCTGGATGAAATGTGTGTGTAGGCACAGCCACACTGGGCTCAGGACTTGTACTCCCTGGATGGAGTGTGTGTGGACACAGTATTAGCTGGCCCAGTATATGCACTCACTGGGTGAAGAGTATGTGCAGACTCAGTAACACCGGGCTCTGTATCTGCATTCCCTGGATGAAGAGTGTGTGTGGTCACAGTATTAGCTGGCTAAGTACCTGCACTCCTTGGATGAAGAGGTATTTGGTCCCCAGCTGGAGAAGAGCCACAGAGAAGCAGTCCGGATTCTCTCTCAGCCTCATCTCCATTAGAGGCATGTCCTCGTCCTCACTCTCCCCCTCTCGGGTCTCTCTTTTCCCTCTCTTCCTCCGCCCGGTGGGGGATTCACACAGGAACGGCCAGAGCAGCAGTAGGCAGGATCCGGCTTCCTCAGGGGAGAAGATATTTATATCAGACACAAATCTCCCAGTATAGATTTTACTGTGACTTTATAGTGCAACTTCATGCCACATCCCTTAGACCACACCCACAATAAGCCACACCCATTATCTGCCTTTTATCTAGGAAAGGTAGCAACCCTACAAATATCCCAACCACACTTTGTTTTATCCCCCTGTAATACTGTTCTGTGAGAAGAACACCTGATCTTCAAATCATGCTTTATTTTGATTGTTTTGGTCTGCTTCATATGCCTTCCAGTTATCTACGAGTTATGCGGTCACCCCTTTGCACAATCCATATTCTATTGATTGCCTTGACCTTCCCCTAACTCCCAGTAATTTCCTGTCCTGATTTGTTATGCAGTTATGTGCATTCATTGTTACCTGAGAAGAGGATGTTGGAGCAGAAGGTGTTGGCAGCAACCAGCAGTGCAGGGATGATGTTGTTTGTGTGTCCATCCTGAAAGCCCACAAAGGCCGAATTCCAGTGAATGGCAGGGAAGACTGGCTGGTGACCAGTAGAGTAGAAGCTCTGGGTGGCGGCGAGAGCCCACGCTATGACCGCGTACCACGGGACACAAAACAAGTCTAAAGTAACAATAACAATAGAATTTATACAACTCTAACCGTCTGAGGGTCAGTCTATTCTAGCCTGCTACCATATGTATTGTCCCTTAATAGGAGGCCTATTTATAATGGAAAGCAGGAATATCATCATCTGCTTTCTGTTATACTTATCGCAGCCTGCATTTTGGAGCAAATTCATAAAATGCAGGCCAAAGTATAGAACCTGCAGCCTGGAACATAATGCTGCATAGAGAACTTCAGCATTGGAAGTGAGGCCAGTCACATGACTATATTGAGCCAGGCAACGCACTGACACCTTTGCCGCCATTGTGCGATGTGCTGGGTGTTCAGTGTGACCCTGTGCCTTTAAGGAGGGGGTGGGCTCCCTCCAGTTACCTGTCCTCCATCTATCCCATTAGATGCATGTGCTCTCATTGTAGAGACTCTTTAAATTGTAGAGTTAGGGACTGCAGATCACAGGGTGCCTTGCCGAGGCCTGCAGCTTACGCACGCATTTGCAAATGTGTGCAACCAAACCCCTGTTTTTAACGCATACTGTTAGACAGTTCAATTTGGTTGGTGGCTGGCTGGTTGGTAAGTTGTGACTGGAAATCTCTTCGTTTTTTTTTCTGATCAGTCACATGACAGGTCGTGTGAACAGGCTCTCCTCCTGCCTTATTATTTTGTTTAATTCAGCTTATTCATTTTAATTGCACACCCCTTGGTTTTAGAGGGCCAAACAAGCAGAAATGTGCTTCATGGATTTGCAGTGCCTTTGTAAAGCAGAGGCGCCTCTAAGTGCAGACTGTAAATTACATTTTATTGGTAAATGACAAGCTGGTCAAAAAAACTCAAATTTTCCATGTATATAAAAGGCCTTTAAAATAGGGATAGATGGTCCCTCTATGGCAGTGATGGCGAACCTTGGCATCCCAGATGTTTTGGAACAACATTTCCCATGATGCTCATGTACTCTGCAGTGTAGTTGAGCATCATGAGAAATGTATTTCCAAAACATCTGGGGTGCCAAGGTTCGCCATCACTGCTCTATGGCATCCTGGAGGATGGAATTAGGAAGCCTCTAGCTGGTGCAGCAAGCCGTCTCTTCTCCGTCCCCTCTGTTCGTATTCTGCCGGCATCCGAGGAGGAAAAGGTGGAGACGAATAAAGCTGAGGGCTGGAATGCAGCGTGGACCGCAAATCCTGCGCCAGTGACATCATCAACTCGTGACGCATTTCGGAGCATGTGCCATAACGGCAATAGTCCAATAGCGTGCTCCTTTATTTAGCTAGATCCTCGGCTTTGTTCATCTCCATCTTTTCCTCCTCGAATGCCGGTAGAATACGAACAGAGGGTACGGAGGAGAGACGGCTTGCTGCACCAGCTGGAGGCTTCTTAATTCCATCGTCCAGGACCCCATAGGGCAGTGATGGCGAACCTTGGCACCCCAGATGTTTTGGAACTACATTTCTCATGATTCTCAACTATACTGCAGAGTGTATAAGCATCATGGGAAATGTAGTTCCTAAACATCTGGAGTGCCAAGGTTCGCCATCACTGCCATAGGGGGACCATCTATCCCTATTTTATAGGCCTTTTATATACATGGAAAATGTGAGTTTTAACCAGCTTGTCATTTACCAATAAAATGTAATTTAAGTCTGCACTTAGAGGCGCCTCTGTATTTGTCTCTTTTTCATGTTTGGGAAAACTACTTCTGTCATTCCCCTCTTGCTGATGGCTGCCTAGGAACTTGTGGACTTATTCATTAATGGTGGCCCAAAATTTCTGGACACTGTAAGTTTATCAAGGATTTCTTCATTATTTATTGTCCATGAACCAGCGCCGATTCACCTGTATCTGTGTTGCTACCCTTTGTAAAGCAGCCAAATGCCTGCAACGCTGCTGGACAAATGGCCCACTCAGCTAGCTGCACGCTAAAAAAATAAATTTTTATGTGCAGACTGGGGTCCGCTGCGTTAAGGCGGAAGGAAGGGGTTGCATAATTGGATGGTGACTTTGGGGAAGCACCAGTGCGTTGCGGAAAAATGCACTTTTATACAACACACTGCACCGAACCTGAAGGCAATGTTGCAATGTGAACAAGGCACATAGAAAATAACTGCGGTGACCGGCGTTGATCAAGTGCAGAAAAACGCCAGTCACGCAACACTGAGAATGGGGCATAAAATTGGTTAACCTGTGGAATGCCTTTCTGTATTAGGTTAACATGGGAATGACAATAATATGGAATGAATTTGGCAAAAAAGTTGATGTCACCACCTTTGTGGGTCAGGAAAAAATGTTGTTTTCCGGTTTCAAAAATGGCCACAATTGACTGGGAAGAATTTCACTGGAAACTGCTGCAGCTTGTGAAAGCCGGAACTAGGTTGCACACACTGTTTGCAGCAAAAACAAAAAACAACAGGGATGGTGCAACTAGATTTCAGCCTCAAAAAATGTAATACCATACAATCTCCTAATACTTTATCCTGAATGGGCAAAGGACATGTTTGTAACAGGTACACTTGATAGTCAAGCTAATCTATACTTCTGGAGCTCGGTGACACACATAATACTTCCAGGTATGCAGGAACACAACTCTCCCCGCTTCCTCCCACAGTGAAGCACCAGCTCTTAACAGCCAATCAACAAACCGTGCTGTATCATGGGGGCGGGTCTTTAGCCACGTGCAAGCGCTGATGAGACCTTATAGAGGGCATTGTCCTGAGGATTTATTGGGCATCTGCAGGACCGCTGATAAGGCACTACAGCCAGCCCTTCTCTACTGGGCCCAGGCCCCATCAGTTCAAAAGGGGGGCCCAGGCACCTGCTGAGCAGGAGGGCCAGCTGTACTGCCTTACTGCAGAAACCAATCCCCTTTCTGCCTCCCCTGGCAGTGCTGCCAGCTTCTCCTCCACTCCCTCCCTCCAGCTGTGCTGCAGGGGCATCAATTGTAGCCACCTCACACCCATTTCCGGTCCCCCCTGCATGCCCCTTTTCCCCACAGCGTTGCTGGTTTCCCTCTTCTCCTCTCCTGCCAGCAGTGGGGATGTTTCAGGGTGAAGAGCGGGGGAAGGGGCTGGTAAAAATGTCAATCAATAAATAAGAATTTTAGTGTATTTTTAGAAAAAATATAATTTAATATTATCTGGGGGGTGGGGGTAAGGCCCTGTCAGGTAAGCAGTATGGGGCACCATGATTTCCAACAGCAGCCCTGGACATCTGGAAAGAAGGTATCAGCAATGAAGGGTTTCCGTACCCACCAAACTTGTACCCTAGACTTAAAAGAGAAGTATGGGACTTTATTTTTTAATTATACTTACCTAGGTGGATGCACCATCAGTCCAATGCTGCATCTGTCCCCCACTGGCTCTAAGGCTGAGCCGCTGAGAGCCTGAGCCGGAAGCTCTCGTCCCCTCCAAAGCCCAGCACTCCAGTGAGCACAGGGGACCAGAGCAGACAGCAGTAACTGACAGGACGCGGAGCTCTGAGAACCGAGCGATCAGTGGTGTTTGATCACTCGGTTCTCAGAGCTCCGTGTGCAGAGAGCTGGTGACTGTCAGTTACTGCTGTCTGCTCTGGCCCCTTGTGCTCACTGGAGTGCTGGGCTTTGGAGGGGGCGAGAGCAGCCGGCTCAGGCTTTCAGCGGCTTGCTGGGAGGCTGAGCCAGGTGCCAGTCCAGGCATGTGGGCGGATCCCGACCATATTGTTGTGATCTTGCCCCAGCCTGGACTGGCTCAGTGACGTCAGCCAACTTCAGCCCACTGTCTGCTGAAAACAGGTCACAGGAGTGCAGAAGGAACTGCACTCCTGTGATCCACAGGAGAAGTACAGCCAAACGAGCTTTGGCTGTACTTCTCCTTTAAAGTAGAACTAAGCTTACCTCTTCTCTAATGGTCGGGTTCCTCCCTGGCATCTTCTCCCTGGGTGCTGCTGTTCAGGCATCTCCATTGGCTGGTGTGGGATGCCGTAACTCTTGCGCATCAGTCATCATGGCACTCAGGGAGTTGCGCCTGTGCAGCCAAGTTTACCTGCCGCTGTAAACTGCGAGCAGGCAGGTAGGGGTATTTTAATGCAGAAGAGACATTGTCCATCTCTTATGTGCTAAAGCCCTACCTACAGGCTCACAGTTCTTTCTAAAAAAAAAAGCCTTCAGTCCCACTTTAAAGGAAAAGTCCAGCCAAAAGTTTCTTCTTTTGTTAATTTAGCTTTGGGTAATTGGGTTGGGTGATTAGAACTCATGCTGGGTTTTTATTGCTATCTGTGTATCACCCACACTATATGTCCTGGTCATAGTCACTGGAAGAAAAAGTGATGGGAAAGTCCAACATTTTTAGTTGGTGCTGAAATAAGAATATACGGTAAACCCCCGTTTTATATCGAGGTTCAGTTTTCGCGGTCCCGGTATTTTGCGTTATTTTTTTCTGTAAGACCTATTACTATTGTTTTATTAATTAAATCATTGTTAATTCAATATTTGTGTTTTCCATTGCTCTGTCTCTCAGTATCTTTTTATGTGTTTAAATGTGTTTCTATTGTTTTAAAAGTGTGTTTAAAGACCTTAAAATGCTTTTAAAAGTACAGTGAAAATTATAAAAACATGCCAAGGGTGTATTTAAATAGGGTCTTTCTATTTCGTGGATTTTCACTTTTCGCGGGTGGGTCTGGAACATAACCCCAGCGATGGAGGGGGGTTTACTGTAGTGTAAAACTTGAGCTTTCCCTCTTCTACTAAAAAACATTTTTATTACTGCCCGTGTTGATGTTGGAGATTGTTCCTCACTTCTTGTCTGGTTAAGCTGTTGTCACTGGGGCTCTTGTCTCTAACAGAGCCCCGGATACCAGTAAAACCTGACAGGGGTTCTAATCCTTCCCCAATTTATCCAACACAATAAATTAAAGTTTTGATTGGGCATAGGATTAAGAAAACGAAATCTATCTTTGACCTTGCATTCCTATAGTAAACAGGAGACAGATTAACTCACCGTTGTCATCAGGTGCCCAGTACAGGTTGGAGACATGTCCATGGATCTGGAGAATGACTAGTGCCTCTAATAATAGGAGGAGGAAGGCAGGGGTCATTCGTTCACTGTGCAGCATTATGAGAACAAGGGTGAGCAGAGACAGAGTAATGACCATGGCGGCAGAATAGACGCTTCCTAGTCCATAGGCCTCTAGTGCTGCTCCTTTCTTTCCTTCCTCTCCCTCTCTGCTATGCTGGAGCCGGTTCTTTAGTGTACGTTGCATCTTCCTGTAGATCTGTGGGATGACATGCTGGAGCTCTGCCTGAGATCCCGGGACACCACCAAAAGTGGTCACTGTGTTGTCTGCACTGGAGTCCTGGCTTTTCTTCATATATACTGTCATTGGTTTCCACAGGGAGAGCAGAATGCCCATTCCGGCGAAGACATACATAGCCCTGGGGCAGACCACCAGGGCTAGGTGTGTGAGCTCCCGCAGCCTGGCAAAGCTGTCCTCTGTGCCAGAGCTAAGGGCCCAGAAGGAGGAAATCCCTATTGCTATAAGCGGGAACCCCCATCGCACATACAGCACCAGGGGGGAGGAGCTGTTCAAGTTTCCATAGTGCTGAAGCCACTTTCTGATGAGGTAGACAATGACCCCCAGGCACAAAACACAACAGATATAAGAGAAGTTCTTTAGTTCCGGATCCTGCACACTGGACAGCGGAGTCAAAAAAGCAGACGGCTGACATTCTGGTGTCTCTTCCCGGCAGTTGTGAAAGAAGCTGGAGAGGCGAATACACAGACCCAAGGCTGCAAGTAACAATAACAGCCGGGATCCATCCTTCTTATAGGCTGGCGTAAGTGAGGGCTTCAAAGATTCACTTCCTAGCGGGGTGAAAGCTGGAAGGGTCAGTCTGCCATCCCAGTGTAGCTTTGCTACTGTTACTAAGAGCAATGACGCAAGAAAAAACTGAGCTGCCTTTCCCTCCGCCACTACAAAACTGTCTGAAAACAGAGCACAGCAGCGGAAAAAGAGCACAATGCAGGACCCTGACACTAAGAGAGAGGTAGGCCGGGACCACCATCTCTTTTGTGCATACCTCCTCAACCTGAAAATGTAAAGGAAACTAAGCTGAGAGGCGATAGTGACTAAAGCACAAAGAGAAACTAAATCTATATCTATGAATGACATCCATGTGCCCAGGCCAAGTACAACAGTTAGCAACAGTGAGATAAACACCGGATACCCCAGCAGATTCCTGTAAGACAACTTCATAGTCAATCCAGCTTCGGCAACTATGTAGGAGACGACGCATGACATAAAGAGAATGAGGCTTCCGAAGATCATTCGGAGTGGGTGGAAGCGGGCCCAGGACTCCATACAAACATGGCGGGCCTGGCTGAGGTAGAGCTGCATTTTCTGTACCAGCTGGGTCAGTCGATCTTCCATCTCTGCCTCCGACACCGCATTCTGGTCCCACTCTGACATCAGCTGCTTGTATTCTGCCATGGAGGAGGAGGAAAGATCATCGAGGAGCCTCAACTTATCAGCAGAAAGGTCCCCTGCAGCCTGGGAGTAGGAGGACAGATAACGGGCTACCTGTGAGACAGAAGACATAGTAATTGTGAGCGTCCTCAGCACAAAAGGTAGCTGCAAACTAAAGCAGGTACAATAACACAACAAAAACTGAAACCTAGTATAAAACCCACTGTGACTCTTACATTAGTGTAGCACCCTCCTAGGTAGGTGATAATGAGAAAGTATAGTTTTGAGCTCTGTCTGCTTACCAGAGGGGCTGCAGGTAAATCTACATTGTTCTCTGCCTATCAGAGAGCAGGATCTGTTAGTGAGGTCTGCTCATTGTGCTCAGTATGCGATTCATTATGTCTAGAGAGTGTTTCACGCTGGTCCAATAGGGGGGCATGTTGGACAGTGGGAGAAAACCTGACGAATGGATGCATAGGCTTTTGATACAGTCCTGGTGATTGGCAGAGTTCAGGTCGCCTGGGTGCATTCTGGGATACTGTATAAAAGCCAGGAGCACATGTGCTGTGGGGTCTTTGGCTGAAGAGCAGAGTCCTGGAGGGAGGGGGGTGACTGCCTCTTCATCTGTAGCAGTGGCATGCGGTCACAGGTCTTCCTGAGGGCCGGAGGAACGGATAAGAGAAGCTGAACCCAGAGGTCCAGGAGAGCTGACTGAGGGGGAGACACTGAAGACCCTGTTTTCTGATGCCATCTGGCAGCAATAGGGTGGAATACATGTCAAAGCCCGTGCAGTCATGCACAGAGCTTTAGCAACTTCCGTACCCTTTCGAAGGCTGTCATTTAATGCTGTGACATTGGTCATGTGGTCTTTGTTGAAGGTGGTGATGGATTGACATCCAATGAGAGCCAACCATTCAGCAGCACTTCTAAAAATTTGAGAACCTCCCCCCCCCCCCCCTTTTATCAAAGACCAATCCAGTTTCACTGGTCATCTGACTAGCCATTAAATGCATGTCATTTTTCCCTTAAGCCTTGTTTACATGGGCAACTGTGCGAGGGCCGTGTTTGGCCACAAGGGAATGCACAGGTGTTACATGCATCCCTGTCCGGGCAGTCCCATTTAGGTCTATTGGGACGCAGTAGCTGCACAGACACAGCCGCTGCTCTCAATTTGACATCCGTGTGGGTCCCTGAATGCACGCTGTTTGCATTCAGGGACCTGCACCCACATGGCTATCAAATTGGGAACAATGGCTATGCCAGTGCCGCTGCTGCGTTCCAATTGACTTGAATAAGATTGTCTGCACAAGGATGCACGGAACACCTGTGCATCCCTGTGCAGGCATATACTTAAAGCGGAGTTCCACCCAAAAGTGGAACTTCCGCTCATTTACTTCCTCCCCCCTCCGGTGCCACATTTGGCACCTTTCAGGGGGAAGGGGGGGGGGGGGGAACGGGTACCTATTTTGACAGGTACCCTTCCCCATTTCCGGGAGACAGCACCGTCCCTCGGAAGTTTGGCCCCCTCCTCCTTACCCGGCCGCTGAGCCAATCCCAATGCGCAGCGCGCTTCATGCATGTGCAGTAGGGACCCGCCCGTGAAGCCACAAGACTTCACTGCTGGGTTCCCTTACCGGCAATGGTGGAGGCAGCACCCGACAGCCGATGGGAACATCGGCTGTGGTGCCGACATCGCTGGACTCCAAGACAGGTAAGTGTCCTCATATTAAAAGTCAGCAGCTACAGTATGTGTACAATATGTGTAGCTTTAGAGCGGAACTCCGCTTTAAAGGGACACTAAACCCTCTTTTCCTTTTCAGCTAAGGAAGCTACCATCTTAGCCTGTATTTGATCTGCAGCTGCCATAGTGCTGCACATGTGAAAAGTCTAAGAGTAGAGAGCACAAGCAAATATGATACGTAGCATCCCGGCGTTCTTGGAACATAGCTGTTTTTTGAAACTGTAAAATCAATGGGCTTTGTTTCAATTTAAAGTAGTTGTAAACCTCAAACATGAAATATGAACACAAATATGTACTTGTCTCAATCCAGAGCACTAAGTGTAATTGCTGTCTGCTGCTTTGTTTCTCTGCTATAAACATTAATCACTTCTGACAAGTTTTCTGGACACCAAGAGAAAAATGGTGACAGGGGAGGGACCTACAGCTGATTGACAGCCTCAGCTCTGTTCCTGCGAGCGGTGTGTAGGGGGGGTGTGTCCCTTCCTTCCAATCAACATTCAGAGCACTCCTGACTGAGCTCTGCAGTGTGTAATTTCAGCTCTCTGCCCCCTTTTTTCTAAACTCTCAGACAAGCTTATCAGTTCAGCACTTTGAACAGATGTAGAGAAGACTGCAGATGAACAGGTATCACTTATGTAGGAGGATTTTTTTCATTTCTGTGTATCACATGAGACCAGTCACTTCATTAGGTATATGTGAGGGTTTACAACCACTTTAAGTATTGGCGTGTGAACGAGGCCTAAGAGTCTGCATAATTATTAGTTTAATAATTAGTAGGCATTGTTAGATTTTTGAATTCTTGCTTCAAAAATAGATTCCAGAGACAAGTATTGAATGCAGTTACCATAGTACCGAGTATTCCGCTAAAATGTAGTGTCACACACTACCTACAACCTATCACGAATGTTGCTGAGGTTCTTATCTCTTCTACCTTCTCTGCTCTTTGTCTGTGCCCTTCACTGCCTGTTTCTTTATTATTTTCTCACCAGTCTGAGAATTAAATTCAAGTTACTAAACTTTGTGTTCCAAACACTTACAAACTTACCTCCCTCCTAGATTTCTGGTGTCCTACTAGAATATTGGTCTGCTCTGCTTTTCCACTGACTTTCTTTTGTCCTTCTCAATCATAGCCTCATCCTTTACATGACGCCATGACTTCTACTGCTCATCCTACCAGACTTTCCCCCACCCTAAATACTGTTGTGCTCATAAGTTTACATACCCTGGCAGAATTTATGATTTCTTGGCCATTTTTCTGAGAATATGAATGATAACACAAAAACTTTTTTCACTCATGGTTAGTGTTTGGCTGAAGCCATTTATCAATCAACTGTGTTTACTCTTTTTAAATCATAATGAAAACAGAAACTGCTGAATGACCCTGATCAAAAGTTTACATACCCCAGTTCTCAATACCGTGTATTGCCCCCTTTAACATCAATGAGAGCTTGAAGTCTTTTGTGGTATTTGTGGATGAGGCTCTTTATCTTCTCAGATGGTAAAGCTGCCCATTCTTCCTAGCAAAAAGCCTCCAGTTCCTGTAAATTCTTGGGTTGTCTTGCATGAACGGCACATTTGAGATCTCCCCAGAGTGGCTCATTGATATTGGCTGAAAAGGCCACTCCAGAACCTTCGCTTTATTCTGCAGTAGCCAATGACAGGTGGACTTGGCCTTGTGTTTTTAGGATTGTCGTCATGTTGGAATGTCCAAGAACGTCCCATGCGCAGCTTCCCGGCTGATGAATGCAAATTTTCCTCCAGTATTTTTTGATAAATGCATTCATCTTGCCATCAATTCTGACCAAATTTCCTGTGCCTTTATAGCTCACACATCCCCAAAACATCAACGATCCACCTCCGTGTTTCACAGTAGGAATGGTGTACCTTTCATCATAGGCCTTGTTGACTCCTCTCCAAATGTAGAGTTTATGGTTGTGGCCAAAAAGCTCAATTTTGGTCTCATGACTCCAAATGACTTTGTGGCAGAAGGTTTGAGGCTTGTCTCTGTGCTGTTTGGCGTATTGTAAGTGGGATACTTTGTGACATTTGAGTAGTAATGGCTTTATTCTGGCGACTCGACCATGCAGCCCATCTTTCTTCAAGTGCCTCCTTATTGTGCATCTTAAAACAGCCAAACCACATGTTTTCAGAGAGTCCTGGATTTCACCTGAAGTTATTTGTGGGTTTTTCTTTGCATCCCGAACAATTTTCCTGGCAGTTGTGGCTGAAATTTTAGTTGGTCTCCCTGACCGTGGTTTGCTTTGAACAGAACCCCTCATTTTCCACTTCTTGATTAGAGTTTGAACACTACTGATTGGCATTCTCAGTTCCTTGGATATCTTTTTATATCCATTTCCTGTTTTATACAGTTCAGCTACCTTTTCCTGCAGATCCTTTGACAGTTATTTGGCTTTCCCCATGACTCAGAATCCAGAAACGTCAGTGCAGCACTGGATGAAAGATGCAAGGGTCTGTCAGGAGTCCAGAAACTCATTGACCTTTTATACACACACACTAATTACAGGCAAACAGATCACAGGTGAGGATGGTTACCTTTAATAGCCATTCAAACCCCTTTGTGTCAACTTGTGTGCATGTTCATCAGGCCAAAAACACCAGGGTATGTAAACTTTTGATCAGGGTCATTTGGGTAGTTTCTGTTGTCATTATGATTTAAAATGAGTAAACACAGTTGATTGATAATAAATGGCTGCAGCCAAACAGTGACCATGAGTGAAAGAAAAGTTGTGTTATTGTTCGTATTCTCTGAAAAATGGCAAAGAAATCATAAATTCTGCCAGGGTGTGTAAACTTATGAGCACAACTGTATATCTCATCCCTCTTTCTACCTACTCTGACCATTTACTACTGATCAAGTAACTCCCACCAAATGCACAACCGCCATCTTCCATACCTATATAGTGCCCAGTGCTCCCTAACTCTTATGGCACTTTTCCACTGCAAGTACCGGCTCGGCTCTACTCGGCCCTGCTTGGCCCGGTCTGGTTTTCCACTGCATGGTACCGCATGGTACGGTGTTGGAACGGTTCGGTACGGTTTGGTGCGGTTTGCTTTTCCACTAAACTAGTACTAAAGTAAGTGGGTGGGATAACAACGATTCACTGACCAATCAGTGGCTAGTAATGACAAACAGTCAAGGCTGCATGCAAAGGATTGTGGGATATGGTATCGGTACGGCCCTCTTGGAACCACAACCGAGGTGGTACTGTTTAAGCGAGCTGTACCGTTTGGTTCCATGTAGTGGAAAAGCGCCGCCGTACCGTACCGTTCCTACACCGTACCATGCAGTGGAAAAGCACAAAAGCAAGCCGAACGGTTCGGTTCCATGCAGTGGAAAAGCGCCAATAGATTATACAACCATTCACAGGTTCCTCTTTATGTTTGCCTAGAGTTTGCCATTTGCACCCCTACTATGCCCAATATGCTGGTGCTTTACAAAAATAACAATAATTAAAGCTTGAATGTACAGACCTGCTGTGTGTTAATCTGATAAGCAGTTGTCTTTGCAAGGAGTGCTGATATGTCACCCTCATCTTCCGACCACCAGAAGAGGTCGCTGATCAAGGCTCCCAGGTTACTGTATGGGATGGGGACACCAAGCAGAAGCGACAAGCTTGGGACCAAATTCACCTGGGGGATGGCTTCGGGGTCCTACAACAGAACAACAATCAGATAAACAGCAGGCAGCTCAAAGTCAGAACTAAACTACAGCCTGAAATGATGTAAGGGGAAATAAGAGAGATATTTAATGTTCCTGTATGTAAGTTTACTTGAACAGGTATGTCAAAAAGTAAATACACCCCAAGGAAATGGTTGACTCAACATATTTGAACAGGCAAACATTAGATCTTTGCTTTAATGGGGCCTAAACATAAAGGTGATAGACTTAAACAATAACATTATCGACACTGAATTCATTTTCATGATCCAAAATTAGAGAGGAGCTCCAGGCTCCCCGCAAAAAATGTAAAGTCAGCAGCTACAAATACTGAGCAAATACAATACTGAGAGGGCCTGGGCATCTCTCAGTCATCAGACTTTTAAAGTGATTGTAAAGTCAGAAGGGTTTTTATCCTAATGCATTCTATGCATTAAGATAAAAAGCCGTCGGTATATAGCAGCTCCCCTAATACTTACCTGAGCCCCCTCTCTATCCATCGATGTCCACGAGTCTTTTGGCCATCCGGGACTCTCTCTCCTGATTTGCTGAGACGCGCCATTGGCCCCCGCTGCTGTCAATTAAAGTCAGTTAGCTAATCAGGAGAGCGATGTGATATGTCCCAGAAGACTGCGAAAGAAGGAGGAGTGCAAACAAGCAGAACTTCCCCTTTTGGGTGGAGCTCTGCTGTAAGAAAAATGCAGCCTTGCACAGTGGAAAAAGTAAGTACACCCCGTATATTTACCACCACTTCAAACCCATGAAATTTAGAATCTGGGGTTTCAGATTTTGTGACAATAATTACAACCTCCTTAGGGAGGTACAGTATGTGGGTGGGACCGGTCTTATTTAAACCTCAGTCTGGGGTTCGCTTTGCTATTGACAAGTATGGTGTCATCATGCCAAGAATATTAGAGCTCTCTAAGGCCCTCATAAAGAAGGTTGTGGATGCCTAGGAGTCTAGGCCTCTTAAAAAAGATCATCCAAAGATTTGAAATCATTCTTCTGTAAGGAAAATACTGTACAAGTGGCGCAGATTTGAAAAGACTGCTAATTAGTCCAGGACAGGTTGTCCGAGCAAATACAACCCATGAGCTGACTCTTTGATGCTAAAGGAAGTCTCCCGGAACCCCAAAATTTCACTGCAGAGTGTGCTGGTATCTCTTGCAACAGTTATGGTCAATGTGCATCCATCCACAATCAGAAAAAGATTAAATCAAGTCCTACATGGTAGTTGTGTTAAGAAAGAGCATTTGCTGTCCAAAAAAAGCATTACAGATTACAGTTTGCCATTGGGCATATAGGCCAAATATAGACCAGGCTTTCTGGAATAATGTACTGAAGACTGATCAATCAAAGAGTTGTTTGGTTACAGTAACAGTAGACGTCTGCCGCAAAGCGAAGAAAGTATTGCAGGAGAAAAACCTCCTAACTGTGAAGCATGGTGGTGGAAGTTATAGTTTGGGGTTGCCTTGCTGCTTCAGGGCCTGGGCATCTCTCAGTCATAAAGTTATCAATGATGCATCATATCAAAGTGAGCTTGATGAGAATGTGAGGCGGACTATCAGAAAGATGAAGATGAATCAGAAATTGATTTTTCAATACAATAATGATCTGAAGTACACAAGGCAAATCCACCAAGGAATGTCTTGAAAATAAATAGGAGGGGTATGGACTGCCCTAGTTTTGGAAGGGGATTTCACTAAAGGAAATTCACAAGCATCTTGCAACTGTAGAAATTTTGCATGGAGCAGAAGTAAAAAATGCCACCTAGTCAATATCAGAGACTTGTGAGGAGTTGTAACTCAGCTACAAGAAGTCATTTCTGCTACTGAGGGCAATACCAGCTTCTGAGACAAAGACTATACATACTTTTTCCACAACACACCATTGCATCTATTTTTTTTTTGTTGAATAAATAATTGAAAATGCATTTTTTTCTTGTGCTGTTTTTCAAGTATATCACCTTTATCTGTAGGCCCTGTCTGAATAAAGAACTAATGCAGGATCACTAAATGGCGGACCATGGTCCTGATCCAAACCGAGTCAATGTCCCACTATGGTAGCGCACTTTAGGAGCCAGCTCTTCCCCTCAGCCACAGCTAGCACTGTCTTAATTGCAGAGCTGACACTGGGAAGCAGCACAGCGATGGATAAAGGGGTGGGAGCTAGTCCAGTTAACTGACTGGTTGCTAGGGCTGCCCTGCATCCTAGCAACCAATTCGTGCTGCCCTTCCGATGTCAGGTCTAGACCTGAAGTGCCTTCCGCCCCCTGCCCTGTGTAAGGTAGGACAGGGAAGAGGACTCTATTACAACTATGAAGGACAGGGAGCCGGGGGTGATGTAAAGGGGTTCCAGAAACCAAACTGTGAAGGAAGAAAGGAGGCGATATAAAAGGGGGCAAGGACAGGAATGGGAAGGGAGTGATACAAAGGGGGGGGGGGTGTTTTACAAAAGGGATGAGGACAGGAATGTGAAGTAGGGCTGGGAACTGCAATGTGAAGGAGGGGTGCAATAAAGAGGGTGAGGACAGGAATGTGAAGGGGGGTGCTATAAAGGGGATGAGGACAGGAATGTGAAGTAGGGCTGGTAGCTGCAATGTGAAGGAGGGGTGCTATAAAGAGGGTGAGGACAGGGATGTGAAGGGGGTGCAATAAAGGGGATGAGGACAGGAATGTGAAGGGGGGCTGAGAAGTGCAATGTGATGGAGGGGTGCTATAAAGAGGGTGAGGACAGGAATGTGAAGGGGGGCTGAAGAGTGCAATGTGATGGAGGGGTGCTATAAAGAGGGTGAGGACAGGAATGTGAAGGGGGTGCTATAAAGGGGATGAGGACAGGAATGTGAAGGGGGGCTGGGAACTGCAATGTGAAGGAGGGGTGCAATAAAGAGGGTGAGGACAGGAATGTGAAGGGGGGCTGGGAACTGCAATGTGAAGGAGGGGTGCAATAAAGAGAGTGAGGACAGGAATGTGAAGGGGGGCTGGGAACTGCAATGTGAAGGAGGGGTGCAATAAAGAGAGTGAGGACAGGAATGTGAAGGGGGGCTGGGAACTGCAATGTGATGGAGGGGTGCTATAAAGAGGGCGAGGACAGGAATGTGAAGGGGGGTGCTATAAAGGAGGTGAGGACAGGAATGTGAAGGGGAGCTGAGGATTGCAATGTTAAGGGGGTGAGCACAGGAATGTGAAGGGGGGCTTGGAACTGCAACATGAAGGAGAGGTGCTATAAAGGGGTGACAACAGGAATGTGAAGGGGGTGATATGAAGGGGGAACTGCAATTTGAAGTAGGGGGTAATATAAAGGGGGGCAGAGGGCAAGAATATGAAGGGGGGCTGAGGACTATATTGTGAAGGGGTGGATAATGTGTAGAGGGGACTGAGATCACTGATGCAATAACAGGATTGTGATGAGAAGGCTCTGAGGCTACTGCCATCTGCGTGTAGGCGACCTATTTATTTCAATGGGCTTCCTTACATGCAAAAACGCAGAGAAAGAAGTTCATGCCCCCCCCCTTTTTTTTTTATTTTTAAGTTGCGCCATACCGAGTTGCATTGTACTGTGACTTGCAAAAGCACGCCGCATTTGCCAATGTGCAGAGGTGCCACTAAGAATTAAACGTACTTCGGGCTCTGCTGGAAGAAAATTTTACTGAGTGGACCTTCGTAAATTTTAATTCAAAAAGTCAACCATTTCCATGGGGTATACTTAACTTTTAATATGACTGTATATAACATATACATATGATCATGTTTAATCAAATGAACAATTTCTGGATACCTCCAAAAGCTGCTTAGAGAAAAGAGGGGCTTTGCTGTACAAGAAGAGAGCTGCAGTCACTTCCTTCTCACTGTCTCCTCCATGGTCCCCGGTGTCTGTCATCCCATGGTCCCCAGCCACCACCAGTAAGGTGTCGTCATCCAGGTGTTCTATGAGGGAGCTGTGGGAAATATTTATACGTAATGGAAGAGTTATGAGATTTCTGGGACCAGCGGGGTCATGGTGATATCATGCCATAAGTGTTCCTCTCATGAAGCACTTGAATTCTAACATTCTAAAAGTGGCCATAGATGGATCAAAAGTCACTTCAGCAGGGACCAGAGGAATTTTGATCCATGTGTGGCCACTGCAGTTGCCGATCTAACAATATAAGTTGCTCGATCAACATCTGCAGCACTGATCTGTGTGTATTCTGATAGCTAGGGAGTCTCCCCGCTGTCAGAATACAATAGCTCAGTGCTGCGGATTCCTCAATCCACCTCAAATCTGTTCTGAACCAAAAAATAAATCTGAGCCATGTATGGCCAGCCTAAAGTGGAAACCTCAGACATGAAATACGAACAAAGCGCATCCCTCTATAGTGTGTACTTGTCTCAATCCAGAGCACTAAGTGTAATTTCTGTCTGCTGCCTCCTTCCTCTGCTATCTGCATTAATCCCTTCTGACGGGTTTTCTTGACACCAAGAGAAAAAATGGTGACAGGGGAGGGAGCTCCAGCTGATTGAAAGCCTCAGCTCTGTTCCTGTGTGAAGTAGGCTGTGCCCCTTTTCTTCCAATCAGCTCTCCTCACTGGGGTTTTGAGGAAGCACAATGTTTGTGTGAAACGCGTCAACCTGATATATTTGACTGTGTCCTGGTGGTAGTACTCATTGCACAGTTTATGCAACAAATATTCTTGGACCTGCGGTGGTGTGCAGCCAAATTTATTTTGTATCCAGTGTCACAGAAGGGAGCTGGGGCTAGCACCCAGACTACTGAGTTCATCAGGACTTTACATTTACCTGGAGCAGCATATCCCACACATAAAAAAGTGTGCACTGGTGAAACCAAATGTAGCAACAGCAGCTAGCACACAAGGGTGAATATGGAGCAGCCTACCTTCCCTTTCTTCTCACTAACTTGTGCAGAGTGTAACTTCAGCTCTCCGTCCTCTTTTTTTTTCTGGAAGCTCAGACATGCTTCATAACTTCTGTACTGCAGATAAACTGGTACAACTTACGTAGGAGGATTTGTTTAATCTCTGTGTACCACCTGAGGCCAGTTACTTCACTGGGTATATGTGAGGGTTTACAACCACTTTAAGACAAACAGAGATATCAGCTGTGTGCACCTACAAAAAAATCTGTGCAAATTGCAACAAGGTGCCTCTGAAAAGTGTGGCACTCCAGTTCACCTTGCCAACAGACAAGTGTGGCAGTGCACAGTAACACACTACCATGTGCTTTTTTTTTTACTGCAGACATTCTGAAACTGCAATTTAAAAATAGTGCACTCAGGCACATTAGCAAATCTATGGCTCTAGTAGCATTTCTAGAAAGTTTCCCAGCTGCTGTGCAAGACGTTGGATTCTCTACAACCTCTTAGTTTCAGCTCTGCTGGCTGTATAGCTCAGAGGTCATAGGTTTGACACTTCCTGCTTAGTATGTAAGGGCAGAAGTCTCATACCCGGAAGCAGGAATCCAGCCTGGAACGCATGAAGGGGACGTTGACCTGACGATGCTTTTCGCGCGCATGCGCTTTATCAAGTCCTTGTGGACGGAATTGTCCCCTTCATGCGTTCCTGGCTGGTTTCCTGCTTCCGGGTAGGAGACTTCCACCTTGTGCTTCTTTTTTTTTTTAACAGAAACGTCGCCTTGTGCTTCTTAGTTGCGGGGACGTCATGCAGTGAGTGTCAGCGGGCCCGGCTCCCGCCTGTATACGGCCCTTCGGATCATACCGCTCATTCACTGGCTTTTATTGACTTCCATTGTATTTTATCTTTGCTAATTTCTCCAATAAACGGTTCCTTGCAACCATCGGCCTGTTTATCACCATCTTGATAAACCAACATCCAGTTTCCCTTTGGTTGCTTGTTGGATGGTCATTTACAATAACCGTGAGCTCCGTGAGGCTCTGAGGAAGAGGCGTAGGCCTCGAAACGCATCAGCCGTCATCCTAATAGGACAATGGACTTTCGTATGGACTACTTCTGACACTCAAGTTTCTGAGTCCGATATGATTGATTTCATCTGCGTTTGTGAGTAGCCATTTTTATGTTACAACAATAAAACCATTATTGAGGATAATGCGCTAGGTCGGTGCGCCCTTTTTGTGTTTTTTGTTTGCCGTACTGTTGGACTGCCCCAGTCCTTTAAGGCAGCAAGACCATAGCCATCTGAGTCCTGTGGGAAGAGCAGTTGGGGAGCCTCGTTTTCTGAGCGCAGGAGAAAGGTGTGTCTTTCACCTTATTTTATTTGGAACACTAACCGTGACGGCTGCACCAATTTGGTTTGGGACCATTTACAGTACAGGTGCCGAAGCGTCAGTGCTGGAACTCTTGTTGCCCTTTCAGAGAGCGGACTTCAGCCTGCTCTCTGCTGAAAACGGGTCACAGGAGTGCAAAAGGGATTGCACCCCTGTGATCCATAGGTGAAGCACAGCAAAACGAGCTTTGCCTATATTTCTCCTTTAATTGACCCTGTTTCTTTGCCTTGCACTGGATATTTTCAGAGATGTATAGTAACTAAGTAGAACTACTTCACTACTGTACTTAAGTACCGAAAGGCGGTATCTGTACTTTCCTGGAGTAGAATTTTTTTCTCCTACTTCCACTTTTACTTCACTACATTTTTTCAATGATTTCAATACTTCTACTCCGATATTTTTTTTTTGTGCTGCATAGTTACTCGTTACTATTATAAAAACTACCACTGCCAGAACAGTAGATGGCAGGTTTCATGAAGCTCAAAACATGTGTATTATCAGCGCATACGAAAATAAATGCTACTGTATGTATAAATAAAAGCTGCATTTGAAATAATAAAAAACAATATGATGTTCAAACTTTTGACTTCTTTCTTTTTTTTTTTTTAAAACAGTGAGGTTTATTGAAACTTTTGGTACAATACAAAAATAAACCGTGCATTGAAACTGCGATCAGAGTCATAACACATTGGGGTACAAAAATACAAATATACAAAGTGATTAACACCGAGAAACAGAACAGACATAGTAAAAATAAGGCAGTAGTCAGTGACTCTCCGTCGGCCCAACACTCGAACAGAAAATATTGGTTTAACAGGGGCGGTCAGCATAAAGTAGTTACCCACTGCATTACTGAGCCGTATCAGGGCACTGCACCCATTTGTCCCAAATCTTGTTGAACTTCTGAGGGCACCCCCTATGTTTATATAAAAGTTTATGAAATGGGATGACACTATTAATTTCCTTAATCCACAATCCTAGAGTAGGAGGAGTAGGTCTCATCCACCTCCTGGCTATCAATTTACGTGCTATAAACAAAGTTTCCTGAAGAAATATGACAGTGGATTTGGGCATCTCTCCATCTGGGTAGACCCCCAGGAGACACTCCTTAGGGGAGAGTTGTAGAGGAGACCCCATCTTGTCATGCAGAAATGTGACTACTTGTTGCCATAGAGTCTGTAATTGGGGACAGCTCCACAATAGATGAAAGAAGGAAGCATCAGGGTCTCCGCACATAGGACAAGAAGGGACCAAGTCAGGGTGATATTTGGACAGTCTAAGTGGGGTGAGATAAGCCTGGTGTATTATAAAGGTCTGGGTTAGGCGATCCGACAGTTTTGGCGACACTCTGCGGCACGTCTCCAGGGCATCCTCCCATTCCTCATCCTCCATGGCCCCCACACTGCGCTCCCAGCGGGTCTTAAGTGCAAAAGCCAAAGTGGTCGAGGAAGGTGTGTGAAGTTCAGAGTAGAACATGGAAATAAGGTGACTGGGTTCTGTACTTTTAACAATCTCAAGGGTGGTAACCGATTCTAGCTCAGGAGGGCCGTCAGGGAATTGAGATCTATAGGCATGGGAGAGCTGTAAGTATCTGTAGTGCATGGGGCCCTGGAGCGCAAACTGGTCTTGCAAGGTCTCGTAAGACCGCAGACCAGTGGTCGTGGAGATATGGCTAAGGAGAAGAATACCCCTCCCACTCCATACTGACAGGTCAGGGATGGAAAGGAACTCACGCAATGTACTATTATGCCACAGAGGGGTGAATGTGTGAAATGGAGGGCACCGAAGCCTGGACGCTACCACCTCCCAGATCCGACAATAGTGGTATAGAAGAGATCTGGGGCACAGGGGCTCCGGCGAGCCCCTGACGCCCCTAAGGATAACTAGGAGGGGGTCCCCGAGGGGATGAGCCCACCCAGGGCAGAGCAGGGTCAAGAAGCGTTCTCTATCCGTTTTATCTATGTGAAAGAACTGGGACAACTGAGCTGCCAGATAGTACAGATTAAAATCCGGCAGGGCCATTCCCCCTAGATTAGTAGGATTCTTGAGTTTGCGCCAGGAGATCTTGTGCCGGTTAGCACCCCAAACAAAGGTCTTGAGGAGTGATTCCATCTGCTTAAACAGCTTGAGTGGCAGGTAAATAGGAGAGTGCCATACAACATAAAGTATTTTGGGAAGGAGAATCATTTTAATTAAATTGACTCTACCCATCACTCCCAGAGGTAATTTGGACCATACTTGAATTTTAGCCTTAAGCAGAGGGAACAAGGGTTGAACGTTATCCGGGACATAATCTGCTGAGTTAGCTGTCACCTGAATCCCTAAGTATTTAATGCGGGATACACATTGTAAGGCCGGGTTTGCGGGGGCGATCGCCTGCGGGCTCTCGTCAAGCGGGAGAATTTGTGACTTATCCCAGTTTATCTGAAAACCGGAGAATCGTCCATACCGTTCAATTAAAGAAAGGGCCGTGAGTAGGGATTCTCTAGAGTCTTCCAAATATAACAAAGTGTCATCCGCATACATGCTGATCTTCTCCTCCAGCGGTCCCTTACGTAGGCCTCGAATCCCGGGATGTGCTCTAATGGCCATCGCCAGGGGTTCCGCGGCCAGGGCATACAGCAGGGGGGAGAGGGGGCACCCCTGTCGAGTGCCACGGGATAAAGGGAAGGCGGTCGACTGCCAGCCATTTGCCAGGACCCTAGCTACCGGGGCGCTATATAGAAGTTTGACCCACTTAATAAAATTAGGTCCAAAGCCGTATCGGTCCAGACAGTTCCATAGAAATGGCCACTCTACCGAGTCAAATGCTTTAGCCGTGTCCAATGAGACCACCACCCTGCCACCCATTCCGTCGTGCTGTGCCTGGAGATTCATGAATAACCGGCGAAGGTTAAATGAGGTGTTCCTCCCAGGCATGAACCCGGCCTGGTCCGAGTGTATGAGTGAGAGGATCACCTTGTTAAGACGGAGGGATAAAACTTTCGCAAGGATTTTAGTGTCTACTGGGAGCAAAGAGATGGGACGGTAAGACTCTGGGGCGTGTACATCCTTGCCCGGCTTGGGAATGAGCACAATTAGCGCCTCACGCATAGAAGGGGGCAGGGTTGCATCTTTGAATAGAGATTGAAACAAAGCCAATAATTTAGGAGAAAGGAGTTCCGAATATTGGGAGAAAAATTCAATCGGGAGGCCGTCCAGGCCGGGGGCCTTAGATCTAGGGAACTTGGACACGGCTGCTGCAATCTCTTCCACAGAGATGGGTGCCTCGAGGGTCGCCAACTGGTCGGGTGTCAAAGTGGGAAAGTCAATAGAGTCCAGAAAGTCATGCATGTCAGTGCAGTCAGCGGGAGCCCTAGAGGTGTAAAGTGTACTAAAAAATGATCGGAAACACTGTGTCACCGCAGCAGGATCAGTGATCTCATTGCCCAGGTCATCCTTCAAAGTAATAACTACCGGGGGTCTATCCTCACAATGAACTAAATATGCGAGGAGTTTCCCCGCCCGCTCACCATGTGCAAACAGATTCTGCTTCTGAAAAAACATCTTAGATTTCGCCTTCTCATAGTCAAGTTGGGAAAGGACTTTAGAGGTCAATTTATACTGGGATTCATGTGCCGGAGTCGGGTCCGCCATAAAGGCCTGTTCAGCTTCAATTAGATTTGTCGTTGCCCTGGAGATCTCCTCAGCAGCCCGCGCTCTAACAGCCTTGATTTTGGAAATCATAGTGGATCTGGCGAACAGTTTAAATGCCTCCCACACCGCAGCCGGGGAGGCAGTGCCCTCATTATCAGAGAAGAATTGTGTCCAGGTCCCCTCAATGTCGTTCCCATCAGACACCAAGGGGAGCCAGGCGGGATTCAGGCGCCAGGCCGGGGGAGGTCTATTGCAGGGCAAGGACAACAGTATCCAATAAGGGCAGTGATCAGACAGAGTCCGTGGGGCGAAGCCTGCCGTCAGTAACCTGGGGAGCAGGGTTCGAGACAGCAATATCAGATCAATGCGTGACATAGAATGGTGTGCAGCCGAAAAACAGGAGTACGCACGCTGAGCGGGGTATTTGCTGCGCCAAGAGTCGGCCAAACCAAAGCTCTCCAACAATCGGGAGAACCTGGTCGGGGACGACCCCGGCGGCGCCTGGGAGGCGCCACCGGATCTATCCAGACCCGAGTCCATCACATTGTTAAAGTCACCCAGCCAGATCACCGGGGCCCCCGGACTCTGTGCCATAAACGCCAGTCCCTCCATAATAATCACAGCAGAGTAAGGGGGGGGCACATAGAAAGCCATCAGCAGCATCAATTCCCCATAGACTGACGTTTTGAGAAAAACATATCTACCCATTGGGTCGACCTGAGATCCTAGGAGCTGGAAATGTACCGATTTGGCCACCAGTAGCGCCACACCCCTGGAGTGCGAGCTATAAGCAGAGTGCTGCACCCAGCCAACCCAGGGCCGTTTGAGAGACTGTTGTACACGGCCCTCCAAATGTGTCTCCACCAGAACTATAATATCAGCCCGTACACGGCGTAGAACATTAAAGACAGCCGTCCGTTTAATCTTATCGCGCATACCCCTGACATTCCACGTCAACAATTTCAATGCGGCCATGGCAGGGGTAATACGGAGCGTGGAGCGGAGGCTCCCAGGATCTCAGGCAATAAGGCCACAGAACTAACAAGTCCACGGTCATACACTAGCAGTAATAAACGGCAGCAGAAGAGCAGATAATTATTACTTGAGGTCAATGTGCATAGAACAGAAACAGTATAGAGATTGTACCAAATATAAACCGTAAACAATGGTAATACCCCAATCCCCCCTCCCTGCCCTGCACCAACCCCAACTTGTGCGGGCATGTTCCCAAACAAGTGCCTCAACCAGAACAGGCCCACATGCGACTGGTAAAGAGCAAGATCAGGAGGCCAGGGACCCCCAGGGTATTCAGCAAAAATACAGCAAAATACAATTAGGACAAGCAAGGGGGCCCGGGGGCCCAGGTCCAGCAGAAGTCGCAGGGGGCAACAGGGGAGTTGGGCACAAACACACGCCTTAGCGGGTGTAGGGGGCGAAAACCAACAGGTGTATCGCTGGGTAGCAAAACCTATGGGCAGGTGGAAATCCATAGGAAGAGAACAGAAAAGTCAGTTCCATCTGTGGAGCCAGGGCGCTCCGCCGGTCAAACACAGGAGCAGTAGTGCAGGGAAATGAGGGGGGAGGTGGGGGGGGGAAGAGGGATGCAAAGTCTTGAGTTCCGCAGGATCTACAAAACCCCCCCTCCACCCCTGCAGCAGCTTAAGGTATAGGCAATCAGGGAGAAAGTATCATGAAGTCGCCAGGGCAAGGTGGTCAGGCTCTAGCTTCCAGTCCTTCTAACCAGGAGATGGCGGCTTCCGGATCCTCAAAGAAGTGGGCTCGGTCCTCACCCTCCACTCTAAGACGGGCCGGATACAACATAGAGTATTTGATATTCTTGATACGCAGCCTGCGTTTGACCTCCAAAAAGCTCTTGCGGCGCCTCTGGACCTCAGCAGAGAAGTCGGGGAAAATCGCTATTTTGTGATTTCCAAATGGAATGTTCCCCTTAACTCTGGCCAGGCGCAATATGGCATCTCTGTCCCGATAGTTCAGGAATTTAGCGATGAACGTGCGGGGGGGTGCACCCTGAGGGGGGGGACGCCCTGAGAGGCGATGTGCACGTTCCACAACAAAAGTGGGTGAAAAGGATTCTCTGCCATATGTCTGAGTGAGCAATTGTTCCAAATAGGATGAGGGGTCTGCACCTTCAGAGCCCTCCGGGAGGCCAATGAACCGCAGGTTACAGCGGCGCAGCCTATTCTCCATGTCATCTTGTTTTTGGAGGATAAGGTGTACTTGTTGCTGCAGCCTGTCTGAGGAGCTTTGCAATGGGGGGAGGGAGTCTTCCACCTCACTAATTCTGTGTTCAGCCTCACCAACTCTGTCCCTTAGCTTCTGCATATCCTGACGCATCAAAGATATATCTACCTTCACCTCCTCGATTTTAGTTGTCAGCATGGTCTGGCAAGTGGCAATCGCTTCCAAAACCTTGGATGTAGCAGGGCTCTCAGGCTCCTCCACCACAAGCGACGGGCCGGCGCCATCTTGGATCGGGGCCTCCTTCTCCAGCCTCCGGAATGCAGCCAGTTTTGCCGCGGCTTCAGAGCCTTTCTTCGGCGGAGACATGCGGAGGTCAGTGTCGCGGGTGTGCGGGAGGTGAAGGAAGGATTATCGTGCCCGAAGGGCTGCAGGATTAGCGGTAAAGGATATCGGTCCGGCGGAGCTCCTCTCACACACGTCCTCTCACATGCTGCGCCAGGCCACGCCCCTCTTGACTTCTTTCTTTAATAACTACATAACACAGTACTTGTACTTTTACTTTCAGTACTTGAGTAGCAAAATTTTGAAAAAAACTACTTGCAATACTTAAAGCGGAGTTCCACCCTGGATTTATTTTTTTTTTTTTATTAATACCCCCGGGACAGTCAGGGCTAGTACATTCCACAATGGCTAGCCTCTGATCTGTCCCGGGTTGCACTTACCTGTTAGGACAAATACTTACCTTGCAAACGTCTTGTCCAGCGCTGCCATCTCAGATGTGGGCAGCTTGAAGCCAGCGAGATCCCCTTCGGCGTCTTCTTCCGCCTTCTTTGGTCCCACGATGCTCTGCGCCGGCCCCGACGTCACTTCCGGGTCGTGCGCGTCATCCCTCTACAGCTTCTGGGCATGCCCAGAAGCTGTTTACAAGGGGATGACGCGCATGACCCGGAACTGACGTCGGGGGCCGGTGCAGGCGCAATGATTCCTGGGAGCTATGACGTTCAGCTCCCAGGAATCATTGCAGAGCCAGGAAGTGACGACGGGCCGCGGCCGAGGAAGGAGGAAGAAGGAAGTAAGGTAAGTATTTTTTCTTCGCTACGAGGTAAGTAAAAAAAAAAAAAAATATGCGATTATCCATTTCTTTTTCAGGTGACCCGGAGCGAGAAGATGGAGGTAAGTATAAAAATAGGGTGGAACTCCACTTTAAGTACAAAAAATGTTGAATACTTTAGTACTTCTACTCAAGTCACTTTTTGATCAAGCATTTCCACTTCTACTCAAGTCACTTTTTGATCGAGCACTTCCACTTCTACTCAAGTCACTTTTTGATCGAGCACTTGTACTTTTACTCAAGTATGGGTTTCGAGTACTTTATACAACTCTGGATAATTTTAAGGCTACCACAGAATCCTGATATATGTAAAGAACCTATAAAGGTTTGGGGTCAATATTATATTTAAGTGTTCAATTTGTAGCAACAGACAGTTTTCAAGCAGTGAACGGAAAAGTCACAGCCCGAACGTATTTTTTATTTTTTTTTGTGTGTGCAAATCTTCTCTTGAGCTATTGAGCTCTGTAAATGACATTTTGTTTTACGCATACCAGGTAAGACTAGCTTGGAGAATCTGAAAAGCAGCAAAAAGTGCCACCCGTTGCTTGCAAATGAAAATACTAAATATTTACATCTGGCCATACACATGTATAGAGATAAGCTATCCAACATTCTGAGCAGTCAAGCTTAGGAAGAGTTCCTTGTACCTTATCATCTGATTCATTTGCGTGAGTTTCTTGGCGGTCTCTGGGTGGTCTGGCCCGTGCTTGTGTCCACAGTGATCAACACCAAGAAAATGAGCAATTACCACGTCCCAATCTCCCCCGTCCACTAAGAGAAGAAGAAAAGCATCATGATATAAAACATGTCACAGCACAGATTACAGATCATTAAAGTCATAATTTATATAGGTATACTACTCGCGCCTAGGTCACGTATATAAATATGGGAAGCTGCAAGTAATCAAGTGTACTATAAATATAGTTAACTAAAAAAGTAGATATAATAAAAAATACTGCGCTACCCTTAGGGTAAAAAGTGAGGACTAGTTAAAGTGTTGTAGTGATAATAAACTTATGAGATTATAAAGTGCTATAGGTGATTATAATATTGCAATGGCTCATTTGTGTCGTAACATCAATAGGTGCATATATAGTGCAAAAAATTATCAGTTCAAAAATACAAACATGATACTTCCTTAGCAGTATCACCGACTGTTTTTTGAAGAAAACATATTATCACATTGCATTGTATATTGCGTTTTTCCAGTATTAATATCACGGACTTATTTAGCAATAATTCTGGATTTTATATATTTATTGTTTGTATTTTCGAACTGATAATTTTTTGCACTATATACAGTGGGTACGGAAAGTATTCAGACCCCCTTAAATTTTTCACTCTTTGTTATATTGCAGCCATTTGCTAAAATCATTTAGGTTCATTCTTCTTCCTCATGAATGTACACATAGCACCCAATACTGACAGAAAAACACAGAATTGTTGACATTGTTGCAGATTTATTAAAAAAGAAAAACTGAAATATCACATGGTCCTAAGTATTCAGACCCTTTGCTGTGACACTCATATATTTAACTCAGGTGCTTTCCATTTCTTCTGATCATCCTTGAGATGGTTCTACACCTTCATTTGAGTCCAGCTGTGTTTGATTATACTGATTGGACTTGATTAGGAAAGCCACACACCTGTCTATATAAGACCTTCCAGATCACAATGCATGTCAGAGCAAATGAGAATCATGAGGTCAAAGGAACTGCCTGAAGAGCTCAGAGACAGAATTGTGGCAAGGCACAGATCTGGCCAAGGTTACAAAAAGATTTCTGCTGCACTTAAGGTTCCTAAGAGCACAGTGGCCTCCATAATCCTCAAATGGAAGACGTTTGGGACGACCAGAACCCTTCCTAGAGCTGGCCGTCCGGCCAAACTGAGCTATCGGGGGAGAAGAGCCTTGGTGAGAGAGGTAAAGAAGAACCCAAAGATCACTGTGGCTGAGCTCCAGAGATGCAGTCAGGAGATGGGAGAAAGTTGTAGAAAGTCAACCATCACTGCAGCCCTCCACCAGTCGGGGCTTTATGGCAGAGTGGCCCGACGGAAGCCTCTCCTCAGTGTAAGTCACATGAAAGCCCGCATGGAGTTTGCTAAGAAACACCTGAAGGACTCCAAGATGGTGAGAAATAAGATTCTCTGGTCTGATGAGACCAAAATAGAACTTTTTGGCCTTAATTCTAAGCGGTATGTGTGGAGAAAAACAGGCACTGCTCATCACCTGTCCAATACAGTCCCAACAGTGAAGCATGGTGGTGGCAGCATCATGCTGTGGGGGTGTTTTTCAGCTGCAGGGACAGGACGACTGGTTGCAATTGAGGGAAAGATGAATGCGGCCAAGTACAGGGATATCCTGGACAAAAACCTTCTCCAGAGTGCTCTGGACCTCAGACTGGGCCGAAGGTTTACCTTCCAACAAGACAATGACCCTAAGCACACAGCTAAAATAAGGAAGGAGTGGCTTCACAACAACTCCGTGACTGTTCTTGAATGGCCCAGCCAGAGCCCTGACTTAAACCCAATTGAGCATCTCTGGAGAGACCTAAAAATGGCTGTCCACCAACGTTTACCATCCAACCTGACAGAACTGGAGAGGATCTGCAAGGAGGAATGGCAGAGGATCCCCAAATCCAGGTGTGAAAGACTTGTTGCATCTTTCCCAAAAAGACTCCTGGCTGTATTAGATCAAAAGGGGGCTTCTACTAAATACTGAGCAAAGGGTCTGAATACTTAGGACCATGTGATATTTCAGTTTTTCTTTTTTAATAAATCTGCAACAATGTCAACAATTCTGTGTTTTTCTGTCAGTATGGGGTGCTATGTGTACATTCATGAGGAAGAAGAATGAACTTAAATGATTTTAGCAAATGGCTGCAATATAACAAAGAGTGAAAAATTTAAGGGGGTCTGAATATTTTCCGTACCCACTGTATGCACCTATTGATGTTACGACACAAATGAGCCATTGCAATATTCTAATCACCTATAGCACTTTATAATCGCATACGTTTATTATCACTACAGCACTTTAACTAGTCCTCACTTTTTACCCTAAGGGTAGCGCAGTATTTTTTATTATATCTACATTAAAGTCATACAATTAAATGCAATTTAAATGGCTAGATGGCCTGAAATGCCTCATCGCCACACCATTAAATGAACCCCATTGCTGACCAATTTTTTTTGTTCTCCATAATTCAAACATGTAAAAATGTGCACGTTTGGCTTCAATAATAAAGGAGTTGTAAAGGCAGAAGAATTTTATATCTCAAAGCGAAGTTCCGCTGGCTTTTGTGTTTATTAAAATTCAGCAGCTAGAAAAAGTGTATGTGCTGACTTTTAATAAACACACACTCACCTGTCCCAGGATCCAGCGATGCGGCCACCCGAAGCCTCGGTTCTCTCTGTCTTCTCCCCGTGGTGCCGGTATCTCGAGTGTAGCTTGCGGCTTCACAGCCGGGTGCGCACTGTGCACGCGCGAGTTACACTGCGAGTCCTGAATGGACGGACAATCTTCTGGAACCTGCGACTTGTCCCAGAAGACTGCAGGGAGGGAGGGGCAGAGGAGAACTTCCGCCCAAGCCGCCTAGGCGGCCCGAGCGGAAGTTGGAGCGGGTACCTGTCAAAACTAGTGCAAAACAATCTGCACACAGCATGTAAGTATAACATGCTTGTTATTTATTTATTTATTTTTTAAAATTGAGACTTTACAATCGCTTTAATTAAAACCCACAAAACATTATAGCAAAGGACTTAATGAATAAAATTATGGTAGCTGCAATTTTTATGCGGCATGATATTTGTGCGTATGTGGGGTCAGACACCTCTCAAAACCGACCCAGTGCTTCTGATGTGGATATGGCTTTGGCTTTTTTGGTTTTATTTGACATACGATGCCCTTCCAGTGCTCCTCGCTGTAAAGGCCAATTATCGATGGGGGCCGTGGCCATTTGTTTGTATTGTTACTATATAGGTCGGGCAACGCACTGACACCTTTGCTGCCATAGTGCTATGTGCTGGGTGTTCAGTGCGCCTTTAGGGATGGGTGGGCTCCCTCTGGCTCACCTGCCCTCTATCTATTAAAATGCATGTGCTTCCACTGTGGAGACTCTTAGAAGTTCGAGTTAGGGACAGCAAAAAATGGGCCTGTAGCTTATGCATGCATTTGCAAATGTGTGCAGCCTAAACCCCTGTTTTTAATGCAAACTGTTAGACAGGTCAATTTGGTTGGTCGCTGGCTGGTCGGTAAATTGAGCTTAGAAATTTCTTTGGTTTTATTTAACCACTTGCCGACCGCCGCCCGACTATATAAGGCGGCGGTCAGCCCCTCCCAGGCAAAGTGACGTACCGGTACGTCACTAGCCTGGGAGCGAATAGGGGGCGAGCGTGCGCCAGAGGCGCGCTCCCGCCCCCGCTCGTACCAGAGGAAGCCGGCGCGTGTGACCAGCGGACCCAATGTCCGCTGGTCGCTCGCGATTGTCGGGCAGAGGAGGGAGAAAGGCAGACGGCTAGTGTAAAGAAAGCCGCCTGTCATTCTCCCCTGGGTAAAAACACAGATCACTCGGTCCTGCTATGTAGGACCGTTGATCTGTGCTATTACACCACTAGCCACATCCAATCACAGTAAGAATCACGCCCCTAGGGACACGCCTAACCCCTCTCTCTCCAATAAAGTTAACCCCTTCACTCCCAGTGTAATTTTTACAGTAACAGTATATATTTATAGCACTGATTACTGTAGTAATGTCACTGGTACCCCCAAAAGTGTCAAAAATGTCAGTCAAGGGTCCAATCTGTCTGCCGCAATGTCGCAGTACCGCAAAAAAAAAAAAAAAAAAAAAAAAAAAAAAATCGCAGATCGCCGCCATTACGTGTTAAAAACAAAAACAACAAAAATCTTTCCCTTAGTTAGTAAACGCAATAACTTTTGCGCAAACCAATCAAAATACGCTTATTGTGATTTTTTTTTACCAAACATATGTAGCAGAAAACAAAATTGTCCAAAAATTAAAAAAAATTTTGATTTTTACATTTTGGGGGGAATTTCATATAAAAAAATGTGAAAAATATTGTTATTTTTGCAAAATTGTCACACTTTTTTTGTTTATAGCGCATGATCAAAAAATTGCACAGGTGATCAAATACCACCAAAAGGAAGCTCTGTTTGTGGGAAAAAAAGGACGTCAAATTTGTTTGGGTACAGTGTCGCACGACCGCGCAATTGTCCGTTAAAAGTCACGCAGTGCCGAATCGCAAAATAGGGCCTGGTCAGGAAGGGGGTAAAATCTTCCGGGGCTTAAGTGGTTAACATACGTTGCACTTCCAGTGCTCCTTGCTTCAAAGGCCAATTATAGGTGGGGGGCGTGGCCATTTGTTTGCTTTAAAAGGTTGCAGCCAGCGCTGCTCCGGCCACACCCCCTGACATGTTTCGCCCTGCCTACCGGGGCTTGGTCACAGAGATATATGATATTTGTACAAATGTTTATCAAATCTGTAGTAAAAAAATAAAAGATAAAAATTACATTTAATTCACAGTTCACAAAAACACAATTTAATCTCCAACTTTTGTGCAGAAAATGTAAAATGGATATCAGAATATGTCAAGCCTCAAAACTGTGTACACCTGTGAAACAGGATAAAAATACAATACCCTACATTCAATAAATACCTTAAAACAAAAACCTTATAGCAGTCTAGATCACTTCTACAAGGAGTTCCTGCAGAAACATTCTAAGAAAAGTTCATGGCTGCTATTGATTAAACCACTGGGTTAACCCTTTCATGCCTAAGCCTTTTTCTGACACATGTTGTTTACAAGTTAAAAAAAAAAAGTTTGTGCTAGAAAATTACTTAGAACCCCTAAATATTATATATATTTTTTAGCAGAGACCCTAGAGAATAAAATGGCGATTTTGCAATATGTTATGTAACACTAGATTTGCCCAGCGGTCTTTCAAATGCAATTTTTTTTTTTTTTAAGAAATACACATTCATGCATTAAAAAAATAACAAAAGAGTAAAGTTAGCCTAATTTTTTTTTTATAATGTGAAAGATAATGTTACGCCGAGTAAACAGATACCCAACATGTCATGCTTTAAAATTGCGCACACTCGTGGAATGGGGACAAACTTCAGTACTTAAAAATCTCCATGGGCGACACTTTAAAAATTTCTACAGGCTACCTGTTACAGAGGGGGTCTTGCACTAGAAATATTGCTCTCGCTCTAACGATCGTTGCAATACCTCACATGTGTGGTTTGAATACTATTTACATTTATGGGCGTGACTTAGGTATGTGTTCGCTTCTGCGCACGAGCACGGAGCGATGAGGAGTTTTAATTTTTTTTTTAACGCTGTCCCTTTAAATATTTTAAAGGTTTTATTTTTGATTACTTTTATTGCTGTCACAAGCAATGTAAACATCCCCTGTGTCTGTAATAGGCAGTGACAGGTGCTCTTTTATAAAGGGATCTGGGGTCTATATGACCCCAAATCCCTCCTTTGCACTTAAAAGCATTCACAACACCAAAGTTTGGCTGTTTTGAAAACTGTCATTTTTTTTTTTTACATCTGGCGTCTTTAACCACTTAAGCCCCGGAAGATTTTACCCCCTTCCTGACCAGGGCATATTTTGCGATTCGGCACTGCGTGACTTTAACGGACAATTGTGCGGTCGTGCGACGCTGTACCTAAAAGAATTTGACGTCCTTTTTTTCCCACAAACAGAGCTTCCTTTTGGTTGTATTTGATCACCTGTGCGATTTTTTGATCATGCGCTATAAACAAAAAAAGAGCGTCAATTTTGCAAAAATAACAATATTTTTCATTTTTTTTTATATGAAATTCCCCAAAAAAAATGTAAAAATCAAATTTTTTTTAACATTTTAGGCCAATTTGTTTTATTCTACATATGTTTGGTAAAAAAAAAAAAAAAAACGCAAAAAGTGTATTTTGATTGGTTTGCGCAAAAGTTATTGCGTTTACTAACTAAGGGAAAGATTTTTGTCATTTTTGTTGTTTTTTTTTTTTTAACGAGTAATGGCTCGATTTTTTTTGCGGGACTGCGACATTGCGGCGGACAGATCGGACCCTTGACTGACATTTTTGACACTTTTGGGGGTACCAGTGACATTACTACAGTAATCAGTGCTATACCTATGCATTGTTACTGTAAAAATGACACTGGGAGGGAAGGGGTTAACTTTATTGGAGAGGGAGGGGTTAAGTGTGTCCCTAGGGGCGTGCTTCTAACTGTGATTGGATGTGGCTGTTTGTGTAACAGCAGAGATCAATGGTCCTACATAGCAGGACCGTATGATCTGTGCTGTTACACAGGGAATGACAGGCGGCTGTGTTTACATTAGCTGCCTGCCTTTCTCCCGGTGTAACCGACGATCGGGAGTGACCGGCGGACATCGGGTCCGCCGGTCACTCACGCGGGGGGGTCCGTGAGCGAGCGGGAGCGCGCCTCCGGCGGCGCAAGCTTGCTCCCTAGAGCCTCACAGGCTAGTGACGTACTCATATGTCACTTTGCCTGTGAGGGGCTGACTGCCGCCGTATATAGTCGTGCGGCAGTCGGCAAGTGGTTAAGTTGTCAGTAAACCAGAAGTGATGCCATGACATTGCTTCCGGGTTACTAGATCCAAGACTCGATCAAAGCCGATTCTGGCTTAGTTCTGGGTCTCCGGCCAGCTGACGAACAAGCCGGCTGGTCGCTCAGGCCCCCAGTGGAACGGGAGTGCCTGGGCGAGCCGTGGAAGGCGGCAGGAAGAGGGGGGGGCGCCCCCTCCCGCTGCTTGTAATAACAACCGAGCGGCGTTCATGCCAAAGAGCTGAAATCCAATAAAAGGGACAGATCAGGAACAGTCAGGCTGGTGATGAAAGGGGTTTTGTTGCACACATCTGCAAATACATGCGTAAGCTCCAGAGCCCCGACAAGGCACCCCATTTTCTGTGGCCGAACTCTAAATTCTGTGAGTCTCCAGCAATGGAAGCACATCTTTTTGTGTCTTGTTACATGCATTGCCCTTCAAACGCTCCTTACTGCAGAGACCAGTTACAAGTGAGGGCAGTAACCATTTGTTTGTGCTATGGATTATATTGGCCAGGCAACACACTGACACTTTTGCTGCCATAGTGCTATAGGCCCTGTGCCTTTAAGAAGGGGAGGGCTCCCTTCAGGTATATCTGCCCTACACCTGTCCATTTAAATGCATGTGCTTCCATTGTTGGAGACTCACAGAATTTAGAGTTAGGACCACAGAAAATGGGGTGCCTTGTCGGGGCTCTGTCGCTTACGCATGTATTTGCAGATGTGTGCAACTAAAACCCCTGTTTTTCAAGAGGAAGTAAACCCATCAAAAAAAAACCCCTGTAAGACAAAGGCATAATGTGCTAGTATGCATCGCATACTAGCTCATTATGAAATACTTATCTTAGAACGAAGCCCCCGCAGTGCCGTCCGCTCAGCGACAGGACAGCCAGCATGTTCGGCTGTCCTGCATCCTGGTTTGCGTCCTCTGGCCATCTGATTGGCCGGAGGCGCGATGACATCACTCCCACGCATGCGCGCCAGAGCAGCCGTTCTAGGCACAGGGCTCTGAAGGAACGGCACGGGTAGCTGTTCCTTCGGAGCGCATGCACCGATGACGTCGTCGGCTGCATTAATAGTAAATATCTCCGAAAAGGTGCATGTTTAGGAGATATTTACAGTACCTATAGGTAAGTTTTATTAACCACTTAAGCCCCGGAAGATTTTACCCCCATTCCGACCAGGGGGTATTTTACGACTCGGCACTGCGTGACTTTAACCACTTGCCGACTGCCTAACGCCGATCTACGTCGGCAGTCAGCCCCTCACAGGCAAAGTGACGTAGGGCTACGTCACTAGCTTGTGAGGGTCTAGGGAGCGAGCGCGCGCCCCCGGAGGCGCGCTCCCGCTCCCGCGTGGTCACGGACCCCCCCGCGCGTGTGACCGGCTGACCCGATGTCTGCCGGTCACTAGGCGATCGGCGGGGGAGAGGGAGAATGTCAGGCAGCTTGTGTAAACAAGCTGCCTGTCATTCTCCTCGCTGTAAAGACACTGATAAAACGGATCTAGTATGTAGATCCGTTGATCAGTGTCCTTACAGCTCAAGCCACAGCCAATCACAGTAGAAAGCACGCCCCTAGGGATACACACAGCCCCTCCCTTCCAAATAAAGTTAACCCCTTCACAACCAGTGTATTTTTACAGTAACAGTGCATATGTATAGCACTGATTACTGTAGAAATGTCACTGGTAACCCCAAAAGTGTCACAAATGTCAGTCAAGGGTCCGATCTGTCCGCCCCAATGTCGCAGTACCACAAAAAAAATCGCAGATCGCCGCCATTACGCGTTAAAAAAAAAACAACAAAAATGACAAAAATCTTTCCCTTTGTTAGTAAACGCGATAACTTTTGCGCAAACCAATCAAAATACGCTTTTTGCGATTTTTTTTTACAAAACATAGGTAGCATAAAACAAATTGGCCGAAAATTTTAAAAAATTTTGATTTTTACTTTTTTTTTTGGGGGAATTTCATATAAAAAATGTGAAAAATATTGTTATTTTTGCAAAATTGACGCTCTTTTTTTGTTTATAGCGCGTGATCAAAAAATCGCACAGGTGATCAAATACCACCAAAAGAAAGCTCTGTTTGTGGGAAAAAAAGGACGTCAAATTCGTTTAGGTACAGCGTCGCACGGCCGCGCAATTGTCCGTTAAAGTCACGCAGTGCCGAATCGCAAAATACCCCCTGGTCAGGAAGGGGGTAAAATCTTCCGGGGCTTAAGTGGTTAACTGACAATTGTGCGGTCATGCAATGTGGTACCCAAACGAAATTTACGTCCTTTTTTTCCCACAAACAGAGCTTTCTTTTGGTGGTATTTGATCACCTCTGCGCTTTTTATTTTTTGCGATACTAATTAAAAAAAGAGCAAAAATTTTGCAAAAAAATGACATTTTCAACTTTGTCTTTTAAAAAATATCCAATATACTCAATTTATGTATTTTTTTTTGGCCAAAATATATTTAGCTACATGTCTTTGACAAAAAAAAATTCAATGAGCGTATTTTTATTGGTTTGCGCAAAAGTTATAGCGTCTACAAACTATGGTGTAAATACAGAAATTTACGCAGCTTTAATTTTTGACTGCCTATCTCATTTCATGAAGTGCTAAAATGGCAGGGCAGTACAAAACCCCCCCAAACTACCACTTTTTGGAAAGTAGACATCCTAAGGAATGTTCTGAGAGGCATGTTGAGCTCATTGAATATTTCATTTTTTTGTCACAGGTGTTTGAAAAATGACTAAAAATTTTTTTTTTTTTTTTTTTTTTTTACACAAAGTTGTCATTGAAATGATATATTGCTCACACATGCCATGGGTATATGTGTAATTACACCCCAAAATATATTCTGCTGCTTCTCCTGAGTACAGGGATACCACATATGTGGGACTTTTTGGGAGCCTAGCTGTGTACGGGACCACAAAAACAAATCCCCACCATCAGAATTTCAAAGGGCGTACATTTTTCATTGCATTTTCTCACTACCTCTAACGGTTTAGGAGGCCCTGAAATGTCAAGATACCACAAAACCCCCCCAAATGACCCCATTTTGGAAAGTAGACACCCCAAGCTGTTTGCTAAGAGGCATGGTGAGTCCATGGAATATTTTATATTTTACCACAAGTTTTGGGAATATTACTATTTTTTTTTTTTATTTTTTTTTTTTACACAACGTTGTCACTAAAAGATAGAATTCTCACACATGACATGGGTATATGTGGAATTACACCCCAAAATACATTCTGCCACTTCTCCTGAGTATGGGGATGCCCCATGTGTGAGACTTTTTGGGAGCCTAGCTGTGTACAGGACCGCGAAAACCAATCAACACTCCCAGGTTTTCTAATGGCGTAAATTGTGCATGTCACCTCTGCACTACCTGTCACAGTTTCGGAGGCCCTAAAATTCCAAGATAGCACAAACCCCCCCCAAATGACCCCATTTTGGAAAGTAGACACCCCAAGCTATTTGCTGAGAGGCATGGTGAGTCCATGGAATATTTTATATTCTGCCACAAGTTCCGGGAAATATATATATATATATATATTTTTTTTTTTTTTTCACAAAGTTGTCAGTAAATGAAATATTGCTCACACATGCCATGGGTATATGTGAAATGACACCCCAAAATACATTCTGCTGCTTCTCCTGAGTACAGGGATACCCCATGTGTGAGACTTTTTTGCAGTCTAGCCGAGTACAGGTCCCCGAAAACCAGTCCCCGCTTTCAGGCTTTCCAAGGGCGTAAATTGTTGATTTCACTCCTGACTACCTATCACAGTTTCGGAGGCCCTAAAATTCCAAGATAGCACAAAACCCCCCCAAATGACCCCATTTTGGAAAGTAGACACCCCAAGCTATTTGCTGAGAGGCATGGTGAGTCCATGGAATATTTTATATTTTGCCACAAGTTCCGGGAAATATATATATATATATATATTTTTTTTTTTTTTTACACAAAGTTGTCAGTAAATGATATATTGCTCACACATGCCATGGGTATATGTGAACTGACACCCCAAAATACATTCTGCTGCTTCTCCTGAGTATAGGGATACCCCATGTGTGAGACTTTTTTGCAGTCTAGCCGAGTACAGGACCCCGAAAACCAATCATCGCCTTCAGGCTTTCCAAGGGCGTAAATTGTTGATTTCACTCCTGACTACCTATCACAGTTTTGGAGGCCATGAAATGCCAAGACAGCACAACCCCCCCCCCAAATGACCCCTTTTCGGAAAGTAGACACCCTGAGCTATTTGCAGAGAGGCATGTTGAGTGTTTTGCAGATCTCACTTTTTGTCACAAAGTTTTGGAAATTGAAAAAAGAGGAAAAAAAATGCATTTTCCTGTTTTTTCTTCATTTTCCAAAAAAAATTAGAGCTGCAAAATACTCACCATGCCTCTCAGCAAATAGATTGGAGTGTCTACTTTGCAAAATGGGGTCATTTGGGGGGGGTTTGTGCAATCTTGGCTTTTTATGGACTTCAAAACTGTGATAGGTAGTAAGGAGTGAGATCAACAATTTACGCCCTTAGAAAGCCTAAAGGTGCGCATTGGTTTTCCGGGTCCTGTACGCGGCTAGACTGGCAAAAAGTCTCACACATGGGGTATCATTGTACTCAGGAGAAGCAGCAGAATGTATTTTGGGGTGTCATTTCACATATACCCATGGCCTGTGTGAGCAATATATCATTTACTGACAACTTTGTGTAAAAAAATAAAAAAAAATAAAAAAAATTTTTTTCCTCGAAACTTGTGGCAAAATATAAACTATTCCATGGACTCACCATACTTCTCAGCCAGTAGCTTGGAGTGTCTACTTTGCAAAATGGGGTCATTTGGGGGGGTTTTGTGCCATCTTGAAATTTCAGGGCCTCTGAAACTGTGACAGGTAGTCAGGGGTAAAATCAGCAATTTACGCCATTAGAAAACCTGAAGATGTGGATTGGTTTTCGGGGGCGCGTACACAGCTAGGCTCCCAAAAAGTCTCACACATGTGGTATCCCTGTACTCAGGAGAAGCAAAAGAATGTATTTTGGGGTGTCATTTCACATATTCCCATGGCATGCATGAGCAATATATCATTTAGTGACAACTTTCTGTAAAAAAACAACAAAAAAAAAAAAATAATAATTTTCCCGAAACTTGTGGCAAAATATAAAATACTCCATGGACTCACCATGCCTCTCAGAAAAAAGCTTTGGGTGTCTACTTTTCAAAAAGGGGTCATTAGGGGGGTGTTTGAACAGTTCCGGCATTTTATACTCAATCTTAGCCACACATCACCCACTCTTCTAACCACTTGAAAACCAAGCCTTTTCTGTGCCTTTTTGTTTACATGAAAAAATATTTTTTTTTTACTAGAAAATTACTTTGAACCCCCAAACATTATATATTTTTTTAAAGCAGAGGCCCTATAGAATAAAATGGTGGATGTTGCAAATTTTTTTGTCACACGGTATTTGCGCACAGATTTTCCAAACGCAATTTTTGCGAAAAAAATACATTTTTTTTTAATTTATTGCACAAATACACTATATAATTCCAATTTTTTTGGTAAAATTTAAAAGATGATCTTATGCCGAGTTCATAGACACCTAACATGACATGCTTTAAAAATTGCGCATGCCTGCGCAGTGACAAAAACGTATGTACATTTTTGAAAACCTTTAAAAGTCTCTACAGGTTACCACTTTAGACTTACAGAGGAGGTCTACTGCAAGAATTACTGCACTCGATCTGGCGATCGCGGCGATACCTCACATGCATGCTGCAATTGTGGTTTACATATGACACTAGACCACCGCTTGCGTGCGCCATTGCGCGCAAGCACCGGGGGTAAGGGGGGGGGCTCAATTTTTTTTTTTTTTTTTTCTTTTGCTTTTTTATGTTATTTTGACACCTTTCCTTTAATTTTTTTTTTTTTTAAATCATTTTTATTGTTATCATAGTGAATTTAAATATCCCCTATGATAGCAATCTGTAGTGACAGGTACTCTTTTTAAAAAAAATTGGGGTCTTTTAGACTCTAGATCTCTCCTCTGACCTTAACGCATCTGACCACACCAAAATTGGTGTGATAAAATACTTTCCCAATTTCCCAATGGCCCTGTTTATTTCTGGCGAAACAGAAGTCATAAAATGCTCGTAGCCTCCGGCATCTTAGGCCATAGAGATGATTGGAGCCATTCTCATCTCCAATTAGCTCTATGGTTAGATAATTGAACCACCGGCTGCACTCTCGGGTTAACCGGTGGGACAGGAGAGCCAGAGAAAAACCATGGAAGGCTGCGGAAGGCGGCGGTGGGGGGAGGCCCCTCCCACTGCATGTAAAAGCAGTCTAGCGGCCAATTACCTGCTAGAATTGCTTTTACATGTAAGCCGACCGCTGGCTGTAAAAAACGATACCAAGATGATGCCTAAATCTGCAGGCATCATCCTGGTATAACCACTCAAAGTCCAGCAACGTACCAGTACATTGCTGGTCCTTGTTTGGCATATAGGTTTTTTTTTTTTTCATGCAGCCTGTGGGCTGAACGGAAAAAAAGAGAACCTATCAGAAATCAGCACAGGAATAATGCGTAGTATTACTCATCATTAACCGCCCAAACAACCACCCACTGAATTTAATGATGGGTATACACGGCGCTATCCACGTATACCAAAATAGGATTTTAACTGCAGTGCTGAAATCAGAAAATCACCACAGCTGCTATCAGCAAAGGTATCCATATATGCTGAGCGCAAACGCTGTTTGTGTCAGAATATATAAAATCAATGCGTGGTAGCCGACGAGTACCTGCAAGAGAAACAGGTCACAAAAGAATGAAAAAACAAACAAAGGACATTGAAAAAAAGTATAGTAGGAAGGAGTAGAAGGACATATAAAATGACTGACAACAACAGTTTTTGGATTTTTATCATTAACCGCCCAAACAACCACCCACTGAATTTAATGATGGGTATACACGGCGCTATCCACGTATACCAAAATAGGATTTTAACTGCAGTGCTGAAATCAGAAAATCACCACAGCTGCTATCAGCAAAGGTATCCATATATGCTGAGCGCAAACGCTGTTTGTGTCAGAATATATAAAATCAATGCGTGGTAGCCGACGAGGGACCTGCAAGAGAAACAGGTCACAAAAGAATGAAAAAACAAACAAAGGACATTGAAAAAAAGTATAGTAGGAAGGAGTAGAAGGACATATAAAATTACTGACACCACAACAGTTTTTGGATCCTTTTATTTTTCTTTCTAACTGTTCCTTTACTTCTTGATTTGGGAGGGACTGCGATCATCTGCGATCTTCTCTTCCAGCTTGGGTCTCTCAAAATGTCGATGGACATCCAACATCCTTCGAGACCCTGTGTTTATGTGCCCTACACTGTGTCGTGCTGTACCCTACGCTAATAATCCACTAGTGTATGGTAGCGCTCGAAACATTCCCCGATGCAGAGACCAGGTTGGTCAGGACATTTGGGACAATAATAACGGGTGTCACGCCTAAATCCGCGCTTGCTACAGACACGACATCTTCTTTGGGGCCATCTTTGGGTAGGGGTACTCGGGAGGACATGTGAAAAATGCCTCTCATGCAGCCGGCTCACTGCATCTGGAAGGGGAAGTTGGGCAGGCATGCCTCCTGGGTACAGGTAGGCAAGGATGATCTCTTCCTGGAATTCCCGGAAAGATCCAGTTCGTCCTGACGCCCTGTATAGGACAAAGGCGTTCAGCATAGCCAATTGGTATAGGTAAACAGACACTTTTTTGTACCAGCGTCTGGCTTTACGGGCAACTAAATACGGCGCCAAAAGCTGGTCGTTAAGGTCCACCCCTCCCATGTTAAGGTTATATTCGTGGACACAGAGGGGTTTCTCCACAACGCCAGTTGCCGTAGGAATTTGGATCGTCGTGTCTGGGTGAAGGGAGGACAGAACATAAACATCCCGTGTATCCTTCCACTTCACCGCAAGTAATTTGTCCGTTTTCAAGCAGGCTCTCGCCCCCCGACTAAGACGGGAATCTACAAGCCGTTGGGGGAAGCCCCGGCGATTAGGTCGCACGGTGCCACATGCGCCAATTTGTAAATCAAGAAGGTGACTAAATAGTGGCACGCTTGTATAAAAGTTGTCCACGTACAAATGGTACCCCTTTCCGGATAAGGGTGACACCAAGTCCCAAACGATCTTACCGCTGCTCCCTATGTAGTCTGGGCAGTTGGGGGGCTCCACACAGCTATCTTTTCCCTCATAGACCCGGAAACTAACTGTATAGCCTGTGGCCCTGTCACACAATTTATACAGTTTGACCCCGTATCTGGCACGCTTGCTGGGGAGGTACTGTTTCATAGCAAGGCGGCCAGTAAATTTAATCAGGGACTCGTCAACGCAGACAACTTGTTCGGGGGTAAACAAGGCTGCAAACCGCTGATTGAAGTGGTCTATGAGGGGCCGAATTTTGTGGAGCCGATCGTATGCAGGGTCTCCCCGAGGACGACAGAGTTCATTGTCGCTGAAATGCATAAATCGCAGAATTTGCTCGTATCTCCCCCTGGACATGGAGGCAGAGTACATGCGCATATGGTGAACTGGGCTAGTGGACCAATATAGCCGCAATTCACTCTGTTTAGTTATGCCCATGTGGAGGGAAAGGCCCAGAAAGATCTTAAATTCGGAAACCGTTATAGGTTTCCAGCCGAATTGTCTGGCAAGGTGTGAATTTGGGTTGGCGGCGATGAACTGTTGTGCATACAAATTTGATTGATCCACAATAGATCTGTAAAGATCTTCCGTGAAGAACAGCTCAAAAAAGTTCAGGGGCGTAAAACCAGCTGTCTCCACGTGGATTCCAGGTTGGGCGGTGAATGGGGGAAGTACTGGCGCTGTAGTATCGGTGGGTTGCCAATTAGGAAATGCCAGCGCATCAGGGAGGGCACTATGGGCTCTACGGGCCTGTCTTCGAATACGCGGTGGCTGCGGGCCACTACTTGTGCTAGCCACCGCACCAGCTTCAACTGCACTTAGGGGACTCGCCACGTCACCAGGTCTTACTGCAGTGCTGGTTGTACTAGGTCCAGGTTGTACTAGGCCGCTGGCGCTTGCCAGGTCGCCAGAAGGATGAGCGGCACTAGTACCCACACTCTGCTCCATACGAGCACCCTGCGATTCCTGCATCACAACAACTTCAGAATGGGGTCGGGTACGCCTGGGTCTAACAGGGACCCATCTGTCGTCAGAGCTATCTGTCAGGGAGCCGCTGCCGTCATCAGGTTCATATACTGACACTAATTCGGTCATTGTAGCTTCCCCTTCGCTATCAGATGACTCGGTCAGCATATAACTGAGAAGCTCTTCATCCCTGTACGAACGTTTGGTCATTTTGGCAACTAAATTTACTCGTACAGTGATGCGACTCACAGGTAATAAAAGCACCTGGTTGTCGAAGACTATTTCAAGCGCTACAAAAAAAACTGCTAATGCTAGCAGGGATCAGGCCTGACTCTGCTAACACAGCGGTTTTGTGTCTTGTGTTTTTTTGCAAGTGACAGTAATCTATTGATTACTACACTTGCCTGGGTGAAAGGGTTAAACGCAGGTGCTGGCCGGAATCAGTGCTGATCGTGCAAACACCGCGTTTTGGGAACCCTAAACTATGGGGGCGCTAGTATAGTTCTGATCAGATCAGATATTGATCTGTTCAAACACTATACTAGAAATGGAAGTGTAGGTGCGTGCGTGCGTGCGTGCGTGCGTGCGTGTGTGGCAATCAAGGGGTTACTTCTAAACTATGCGCTGGGGATCTGGGGGGGGTGGCGGGGACCCTAAACCTCCTTTGGGAAAGAAACTAGCTAGCTAGAGCAACCTCAAGTCACAATGACACCAATACAAAATACAGTAAAAACAGTATATTATGTGTGTATTAGTGCTAATGTGACAGAGGGTGTAGGGGTTAACGGGATGTGATCAGGGGGGGATCAGGGGTTTAAATCTTTATTGGAAGGGACTGGCGGGTATCCTAAGGATAAAAGGAACGGTGGCAAGCGCTAAACCTGGTCACAAGTCACACTTATACGGGTATATAGAAAATGCTATATACTGTATACAGTGTGCGTTGTGGCAGGGGGTGTAGGGGTGATCAGGAGGGGATCAGGGGATTAAATCTTTATTGGGCGGGTGGGGGGGACCCTAAACCTGCTTGGGACACAAACTTAGTCGCCTGCGCTAATTCTGATCACAATGACACTAATACAAAAATACAAAAACACAGTATATTACGTTTGTATTAGTGCTGATGTGACAGAGGGTGTAGGGGTTAACTAGCGGTGATCAGGGGGGGATCAGGTGGGATCAGGGGCTTAAATCTTTATTAGGGGGGGGTGGCGGGTAATTCAAGTGGAAAAAGGGGGGTCGCAAGTGCTAGACCTGACCACAAATCACACTTATACGGGTATATAGCAAAATGCTATATACTGTATACGGTGTGTGTTATGGCAGGGGGTGTAGGGGTGATCAGGGGGGGGTCAGGGGCTTAAATCTTTATTGGGCGGGTGGCGGGGACCCTAAACCTTCTTGGGACAGAAACTTAGTCGCCTGCGCTAATTCTGATCACAATGACACTAATACAAAAATACAATAACACCGTATATTGCGTTTGTATTAGTGCTGATGTGACAGAGGGTGTAGGGGTTAACGGCGGTGATCAGGGGGGGTTCAGGGGGGATCAGTGGGTTAAATCTTTATTAGGGGGGGGTGGGGGGTAATTTGAGTGGAAAAGGGGGGGTCGCAAGGGCTACACCTGTTCACAAATCACACTTATACAGGTATATAGGTATATGCTATATGCTGTATATAGTGTGTGTTGTGTCAGGTGCTGTAGGGGTTAATTGGGGGGGTGATCGGGGGTGAAATGTGCCTATCTAACTGTGTGTGGGTGTGCTTGGTGCAGTACTCACAGTAAGATGTGCTCTCCTCTCACGCTGGATCCAAAAAGACCGTTGTGGGGGGAGGGCACATCTCCTCTAAGCCTGTGTTTACATTTCACAGGCTTAGAGGATGATCTGATTGGGCAGGACCGATCAACAGGTCCAGACCAAAAATGATTGGCCTGGACCTGATGACTGATCGGTTCTGAACCCAATCGAGTCATCATCGGCGGCGGGGACGCGCGGGAGCGCGCACAGGGCCGGCAAATTGTGCTGACGTAGGCCTACGTCAGTTTGCCTGGCCGGGGCTGAGTGCCGACGTAGATCGTCGTGCGCCGGTCGTAAAGTGGTTAAAGACTAGCCTATAGGTACAAGTTCTAAGAGAGGGTTTATATCCTCTTTAACGCATACGGTTAGACAGATCAATTTGGTTGGTCGCAGACTGGTCGGTAATGAGAGCTTGGAATCTTTTTGTGTCTTCTTACATGCGTTGGCCTTCCAATGCTCCTTACTGCAGAGACCAGTTATAAGTGTGGGCAGTAACCATTTGTTTGTGCTGGCGATGAAAGGGTTACATGGTGCTGGAAGCCCCCCAAGCCAGGTAATGAAGTGGGTTCTATCTGACTTTCTGTAGCTCACAGTGTGCAGTGAAATCAAAGCAATTTCAGTGCAGGAGAAGAGCCGGTACAACTGTGCAAGACTGAAGAGAAGCTTTAGCTTGAGGCAAAAGCATGCATGTTGAAGTGTAATATCTGCAAGATTTTTGCATTAACGAATCACTAGAACTTATGTTTATGGTTTTAATGACTACCTGGAAACCTGTATGCAGCTGCTTTGTTGAAGGGTCCCCTTTTTTTTTTTTTTTTTTTTTTTTATTAGGCACATTAAAGCGAAGTTCCACCCAAAAGTGGAACTTCCGCTTATCTGCTTCCTCCCCCCCTCCGGTGCCACATTTGGCACCTTTCAGGGGGGAACAGGTACCTGTTTTTGACAGTTACCCTTCCCCACTTCCAGGAGACAGCGCCATCCCTTGGAAGTTCCGTCCCCTTTCTCCTTCCCCCGCCGAGCCAATAAGAATGCACAGCGCGCTTTGTGAATGCGCAGCTGTGAAGCTGAAAGGCTTAATTGCCGGTATCCCTTAGAGTCAATGGTGGCGGCAGCACCTGGCAGTCGATCCGAAAATCAGCTGGGGTGCTGACATCGGGGGCTGGACAGGTAAGTGTCTATATATTCAAAGTCAGCAGCTACAGTATTTTTAGCTGCTGACGTAAAAAACATTTTTTCCACAGCAGGAACACTGCTTTAAAGTGGTAGTAAAGCTTTTAAATTATTTATACCTATAGATAAGCCTATAATAAGGTTTATCTATAGGTACTAAACAAGCAAAAAGTTGGGGGAGCAAACCCTGAACATGTATATCTAACGCCGGTGCAGCTATGTACCAAGCGACATGTATATTAAAAAAGAATAGCGCACACATGCAAAAGAAATGACTATCAAATATGAAGACAATCCATAAATAAAAATGGGGATTTGGTCCCACCATATGGCCATATCGTGCTCAAGCCCACTACTACGTCAAAGTACCCCATTATCAGTGGGTCCTACACTATCCATAAAAATAATTATCTATAGGTACAGTAAACATCTCCTAAACTTGCACCGTTTAGGAGATATTTACTTTAGCAGCGCTGTGATGTCATCGGTGCATGCACACTGCGCTCTCAATGAACGGCGTGCCATCCACACAGAGAGCCGTGCCATACCGTGACTCCCGCGCAAGCGTCATTGTAGCTCAGGTAGTCAAACAGCCACAGCCCGTGAACCCGGAAGAAAGACCAGGTGAAGTTGGAAGCCCTGGGGAAGCTGTGACAGCACTCCGCTGGAGGACATTGTTTTCAGGTAAGTCTTTCATAATGTGCTAGTATGCGATGCATACTAGCACATTATGACATTAACTTGCAGGGAGAAGTTTTTTTTCGTTCTTTTTTGCGCTTTGCTACCAGCTTTCATTGAAGCTCAGACAGTCAAGCGGCCACAGCCCGTGAACCCGGAAGAAAGAGCGGGTGAAGACAGAAGCCCCGGGAAAGCTTTGACAGCCCTCCACTGGAGGACATTGTTTTCAGGTAAGTCTTTCATAATGTGCTAGTATGTGATGCATACTAGCACATTATGACAATAACATGCAGGGAGATGATTTTTTTTGCTTTCTTTTTTGTGGTTTGCTACCGGCTTTCACTGATATTTTGTCAGTGAATTGTGTTGGGGTCAGCCTTTCACTCACCAGTAGGATAGAGGTGCTGCATGATTCCCTCATCCACCGTGTGAAGGTCCTTCACATTGAAGGAAGAAAAGAAGTAAGACTTGTAAAACTTTTTCGGAAACAGTCCATCCCAGGTATCGTCTCCCATGAACACCACTCTCTTCCCTAAATAATGACAACGGAAAATAATGAAACAATTAAACAGATTTACATTGCTTGCCAAGCAGTACAGTCAGCAACCCAGCTAGTCTGAGAAGACTTTCAGCAAAACTAAACAAAAAGCATAGCTAATTATGTAATAAGCAAACTTACCACCCCTACCCACTTAAAAAAAAAAAAACATAGCAGTGTCCCCTCTGTACTGTGGGCTCTTAAATCCCCAATGTGGAATGCTATAGGAAGTGATGTCACTGTCCTTAGTCTGCTTGTCTTCAGCAAACTGTTTGCGGGCTTTCTTGTGCCTCATCTCTAGAAGAGGCTTCCTTCTGGGATGACAGCCATGCAGACCAATTTGATGCAGTGTGCGGCGTATGGTCTGAGCACTGAAAGGCTGACCCCCCACCCCTTCAACCTCTGCAGCAATGCTGGCAGCACTCATACGTCTATTTCCCAAAGAAAACCTCTGGATATGACGCTGAGCACATGCGCTCAACTCCTTTGGTCGATCATGGCGAGGCCTGTTCTGAGTGGAACCTGTCCTGTTAAACCACTGTATGGTCTTGGCCACCGTACTATAGCTCAGTTTCAGGGTCTTGTCAATCTTCTTATAGCCTAGGCCATCTTTATGTAGAACAATTATTTTTTTCAGATCCTCAGAGAGTTCTTTGCCATGAGGTGCCATGTTGAACTTCCAGTGACCAGTATGAGAGAGTGAGAGCGATAACACCAAATGTAACACACCTGCCCCCCATTCACACCTGAGACCTTCTAACACTAAGGAGTCACATGACACTGGGGAGGGAAAATGGCTAATTGGGCCCAATTTGGACACTTTCACTTAGGGGTGTACTCACTTTTGTTACCAGCGGTTTACACATTAACCACTCTACTACCGCTCACGGTAATAGTACTGCGGCAGAGTGGCTCGTTCCCGTCCAGTCACGTAGTATTAACGTGACTGGACTCCTCCCCTTCTGGGCGGCGCTTGCGCGCCGCCGGAGGCTCGCTCCCGCTGTTTTCATTCACAGCGGGAGTCGGGCCAGGGGAGGAGCAGCGGCGATCGCCGCTGCTCTTACCCGATCGTCGGGGATCGAGTCTGGAGATCCGCCCGCTGTGTGTAAACACAGCGGGCGGATCTCCATAGTGACAGGGAGTGACAGATCGGACTGTTCAGCATAGCTGGACATCCGATCTGTCCATGAATCACATAGTCACCTCCCCCCCTACACGTCAGTAAGCACCAGGCATACATTAACCCCTCCCTCTCCAATAAAATTAACCCCTTCCCTGCCAGTGTCATTTTTACAGTAACAGTGCATATATATAGCACTGATTACTGCAGTAATGTCACTGGTACCCCCAAAAGTGTCAAAAATGTCAGTCAGGGGTCCGGTCTGTCCGCCGCAATGTCGCAGTCCCGCAAAAAAAATCGCAGATCGCCGCCATTACGCATTAAAAAAAAAACACCAAAAATGACAGAAATCTTTCCCTTTGTTAGTAAACGCAATAACTTTTGCGCAAACCAATCAAAATACGCTTATTGCGATTTTTTTTACCAAACATATGTAGCATAAAACAAATTGGCCAAAAACTTTTAAAAAAATTGGTTTTTACATCTTTTTTGGGGGGAATTTCATATAAAAAAATGTGAAAAATATTGTTATTTTTTCAAAATAAACGCTCTTTTTTTGTTTATAGCGCAAAAAGTAAAAATCGCACAGGTGATCAAATACCACCAAAAGAAAGCTCTGTTTGTGGGAGAAAAAGGACGTAAATTTCGTTTGGGTACGGCGTCGCACGACCGCGCAATTGTCAGTTGAAGTCGCACAGCGCCGAATCGCAAAAAGTGGCCTGGACGGAAGACAGCAAAATCCTCCGGTTGTAAAGTGGTTAATGGCTGTGTGTTGAGTTATTTTGAGGGGACAGCAAATTTACACTGTTATACAAGCTGTACACTCACTACTTTACATTGTAGCAAAGTGTCATTTCTTCAGTGTTGTCACATGAAAAGATAGAATAAAATATTTACAAAAATGTGAGGGGTGTACTCACTATATTATATATATATATATACTGTATATACACACACACACATACATATATATATATATATATATATATATATACACACACACTAAACTGGTGATCAGTGTAGATCTAGCGCTGGTATCAAATTTTAACACCAAGAGAAAGAAAAAAAAAATGTTTTGCCCAGAATTTCCTTTACACAGTTATTATTCAATAGGTCTCAAAGTGCTTTGAATGTTTTGTCATGATTGCTGTGACTAATCATCTTCATCTAGCCTGTCGACCATATTTTGGCCTCAATAAACCTTGAGACGTTACCCTGAGAGCCTTGTCTTGGGATCTGCCTGAAAACCAGCTACAACATCAGACTGGAATACTCACCTAAACTGGGGTCCACAGCCTAAAGTGGTTACATAAGTTGTATCTGTTTATCTGCCATCTTTTTTACATCCTTTTAAAGTCCAGAATGTATACAGCTTGTCTGAGCTTTCTGAAATCAGGGATCTGAAGATACACTCTACAGTGCTCAGTGAGGAGAACCCTGAGAGGTGATTGAAGGGGAAGGGACACACCCCCCCCCCCTTCACACAGCACACAGGAACAGAGCTGAGATTGTCAATCACGGGCTGTGTACTGCAGCTCCCTCCCGTCACCTTTTAATCTCTTGGTGTCAGGAAAACTTGTCAAAAGTGATTCATGCTGACAGGAGAGGAACAAATACAAGAAAAGGAGGGGGAGACACCAATAAGTGCAGTATTAGTATAGATTAATTTATTAAAAGCGGTTAAAAACACAAGAGTGTGAAATTCATAGGCTCATCTGAAGATGTGTGGCTTGGCTGTTCCACTAAGTTCCTGGGGACTGTGTCACCCCAAACGCCACTGAAGATGGAAGGCTCGCTCTCCTGTGTTGTGCTTTCTGCGTTGGGCCAGCATGAGACGCAGAGGCAGAAGTGACATCACCGGTGCGGTTTGGAGACTCTCAATCCGTGAAGACAGGAAAGGCTATGTGCTCAGAGCTGACGGCTCCTTCCGAAGGCCTTCACTCCCTGAGGATAGCTGCCTGAATTATAGTTTACTCAGTCTGCCTGGACAGCAGATCAATCTTATGCCCCATAAAAACAGACCAGGTGACTCTTTAGCATTTGAAATTGTGGAGCGCCAGACTCCCATCCTGATTTTTCAGGAGAGGAACAGAGCAGCAGACAGAAATGACACCTAGTGCTTTACATTGAGACAAGTACACGCTATAGAGGGATATGCTTTGTTCATATTTTGTGTCTGAGGTTTACAACCTCTTTAAAGAGGAAGTAAACCCTCCTCTGACACTTTTACCTATAGGTAAGCCTATATTAAGGCTTACCTATAGGTACTGTAAATATCTCCTAAACATGTACCGTTTAGGAGATATTTACCTTAGATGCATCCAGTGACGTCACTGGCGCATGCGCTCTAAAGGAACGGCCGCTGATGCCGTTTCTTCAGAGCCCCGTGCCGTGACCGTTGACTCCCACGCGCGTGAGTGACGTCACCGCGGCTCCGGCCAATCAGATGGCCGGATGCCGCGATCCCGGAAGACGGGCGACTGGACATGTCGCCCGTCATACAGGTGAGAGGGCGGCACGGCGGGAGCTCGTTCTAAGGTAAGTATTTCATAATGAGCTAGTATGCGATGCATACTAGCTCATTATGGGTTTCTCTTTCAGGCTGCACTTCTTACAATGTATTTGTTGCCACCTTCTCTGAATTACAACTCTAGTTTTAGAGGTGACCCCACTTCCCAACATTTAACAGAAAGGAACTCGGTCAGGGGAAATATTTGTGTAGATGGCTGGTACACACAATGAAGTGTAAGATCTCAGCCGAAGAAGAATAAAAAAAAAAACAAAAAGCTCAATAAAGACCTTATCATATGGAGTGTTACAGAACCCAAGATCAACTTCAGAACAGAAAAAGGAACTCTGAAGAACTAATCTGGTCTTTTCCATCCAGTAACTACATGACAAATGACAAGCAAGAGGCCTTCAGACACTTTTCAAGACAAAACACTCGTTAGAAGCATTACCACTACTTAGGATCACTAAAATATGTCTCTGACTCACCATTCTGTACCATCTGATGGATCAAATTGTCTTCCTGGATGGCATAGCTGGCAAAGTTGCTGCCCACATCCACAAAGGTGGGCAGTGAGCCCGTAGTGACTCCTTTAATCCTCTGCATGGTGGTAGTGGGAGGGTCGGCCCGGAAAGGGAAGAGTCTGGCATGCCGAGGCTGGGACAGGATAAGCTGGTGGATCACCTCCAGTTTGTTCTCGAAGGGCTTTGGGTTGGTGTTCGCTGGGTCATATTTGGCAAAGTCATACTTCAAGGCATCAATGATGACAATGACGGCCTTATTGAACCTGTGTGGGAACCAGCAGGAAGCAGCCTCTTGTTGGGTGCTGCTAAGAAGTCCGGGATCAGGAGGCTGAGAACACAGACTCTGATTGTTGAGTTCTATTCTCATTAGGAGGAAACCGCTCATGAAAAGCCAGATGCCGGAGTAGAAGAGGATGGACAGCCAGGCCAGGAAAAGGAGCACCGGAGCCCTCTTCATCCTGTGGAATACACGGACAACACAGATTTACTAAGTTATGGCAGACATGCAATGGAAGTGGGATGCTTTCTCTATTATTTGTAGCAATGTCAATTTCTTCTTCTGATTACCAACTGCCAAAATAACTTCAGTTAGCTTTAGTGCCAGTTCACTCTAGGTCGCTCCGACTTCGGGGGCGACCTGTGAAGTCCCATGCACCGCGACTTTGGCGCGACTTGCACGGACTTCATATAATGGAAGTCTATGCAAGTCGCTCCGAGGTCGCCCCGAAGTAGTACAGGACCCTTTTTCTAAGTCGGAGCGACTTGTGTCTCTCCTATTAGAACGGGTCCTGTACCAGTCAATGGACCGCGACTTGTCAGGCTTACAAGTCGCCTGACAAGTCACGGTAGTGTGAATGGAGGCTTACAAAGAGTTTATTACTTTCAGTCAATCGGTCCTCACTGATAGCGGTCTATTTAACCACTTCTGGACCGGAAGGTTTTGCCCCCTTAATGACCAGGCCATATTTTGCGATTCGGCACTGTGTTACTTTAACGGACAATTGCGCAGTCATGCAACGCTGTACCCAAATAAAATTGATGTCCTTTTTTCCCCACAAACAGAGCTTTCTTTTGGTGGTATTTGATCACCTGTGCAATTTTTATTTTTTGTGCTATAAACAAAAAAAGAGAGACAATTCTGAAAAAAAAAAAACAATATTTTTCACATTCTGATATAGAACATCCCCCCCAAAAAAATCTAAAAATCTAATTTTTTTAAACATTTTAGGCCAATTTGTTTTCTGCTACATATTTTTGGTAAAAAAAAAAAAATCGCAATAAGCGAATTTTGGTTTGTGCAAAAGTTATCACGTCTACAAATTACGGAAAAGATTTATGTCATTTTTATTGGGTTTTTTTTTTTTTTTACTAGTAATGGCGGTGATCTATGATTTTTTGCAGGACTGCGACATTGCGGCGGACAGATCTGACCCCTAACTGACATTTTTGGGGGGACCAGTGACATTACTACAGTAATCAGTGCTAAAAATATGTACTGTTATTCTAATAATGCCATTGGCAGGGAAGGGGTTAACAGTGTGGATAATCAATGGGTTAAATGTGAGCCTAGGGGAGTGATTCTAACTGTATGGGGGCGGGGCTTATGGAATGACCATAGAGACCTGTGAGCCTATATAGAAGGATCACAGGGGCTCTGTGATCATTCCAGAGAGAAGAACGGTCAGTTGTGTTTACAACAGCCGACCATTCTTCTCTCTCAGCGAGGAATGATCACGGGTGTCAGGTGGCAATAGGAGCCGCCTGCCCTGTGCATCAGAGTCCTGGCTGCTGAGTGGGGTCGGGAGCGCGCCTCCAGCGGTGCGCGCTCGCCCCCTAGCTGCCAGCGCGCGACCAACGTAGCCCTACGTCGGTTCACGCAGGAGGAACAACCTGCGGCAGTATATATGCCGTGGGCGGTCCGGAACCGGTGCCACTAAATCCACATCATAAAAACTATCAATAAATGGTGTATTACATGCTGTTCATACTCAGTCACTATGAGATTTGTTTTCTCTATTCTGAAAAAAACCTGGTTGATCCTGCTGCTCTCTATCTCCCCTTCCGTTCGTGTAGCCATTGGCTACATACACTGATCGAATACTGGTATCCCAGACCGTTAGACCGGGATCTGTTAAACAGGCAGGGCTACACACAGGCTGAAATTCACCCAGTTCCTGCTGAACCGGCTGACATTAGTTACGTGTGTACCCAAGCTTTAGTTCTACTTTAAGGGCTACGCTATATTACAACAATGTCCAGCCTACTAACCCGAAGGTAGTCAGTGTTCATTTTATCATTACCTGCTCTGTGTACAGAAGGTTTATTATACAGAGTGCAGAGAAGTTGGGCCGATTAATAGCTAAAGATAAGACATGGCGCGACCTACAAAACCTACCCAATGACATATTTATTTATTTACAGAACGCCTTTTTTTTGAAACACTACTCAAAGAGGAGAAGAGATTTCTATGCAGCCGTTTTATCTGATAATCAATTTCCCGATCTGATTCTTGTCACCATGTTAATATATATTTTTTTTTTTTTGCATTTAAAATGTATTAAGGGATTGTAAAGTCTTTTATATATATATAATAGAGGCAATGGTTTTACACAGAGCAGCCCGGATCCTCCTCTTCTCAGGTCTCTTACTGGAGCTCCTGGCCCCTCCCTCCTGCTGAGTGCCCCCACAGAAAGCAGCTTGCTATGGGGGCACTCGAGCAGAGCTGCAGCTCCATGTATCCATTTAGACACGGAGCTGACGTTTGGCCGCACCTCTCTCTCTGCTGATTGACAGAGACGGGAGCTAATGGCACCACTGCTGTGTCTCAGCCAATCAGGAGAGAGTTCTGAATGGCTAAGGCACTAATGGACATCGCTGGATAGAGAGGGGGCTCAGGTAAATATTATGGGGGGCTGCTGCACAAAGAAGGCTCTTTATCCTAATGCATTCAATGCATTAAGTTAAAAAAATACCTTCTGACTTTGCAACCACTTTAAAGGCTCAGTTAAAAAAATAAATAAATAAAACAAACATGTCATACTTACCTGCTCTGTGTAATGGTTTTGCACAGAGCAGCCCTGATCCTCCTCTTCTCGGGTCCCCCACCAATGCTCCTTGCTCTCCTCTCCCTTTACCAGTGCTCCCAATAGCAAGCCACTTGCTATGGGGGCACTAGTGCATGCTCGCTTCTGATCCCTGCTCTATGTGTCCATAAGTAAGACACATAGAGCCGCAGCTTGGCCCTGACAACCCTCCCTCCCCCCCCCCATTCTCTCCTCATTAGCTCACTGTCTATGGCTGACAGCAGTGGGAGCCAATAGGAAGTCGGCACTTCCTATTTACTAGGTGACCAGCTGTGATTGGACACAGCTGATCACGGGCCTACGTCATAGGCTCTTTACCGGGATCGGAGATGCGGTGTGTCAGAGTGACACGCTGCATCACCGATCGCCGCTCTGCGAGCCCCCCCCCCCCAGTCAGGATAGAGCAACCACTTGGCGGTCGTCATTTTGCTATACGACGGGCAGGAAGTGGTTAATCACCAGTGGGTTTTTTATTTTTTGCTTAAAAAAAAAAAAATTGAAAAGAATAAAAACGTTGAAAAAAAAAAAAGTTTTTCTTAGTGCCTGTTATAAAATTTTGTAAATCAATAATTTTTCTCTCTCACCGATGAGGCTGCACTGATATGCAGCACTAATGGGACTGGTATTTAGCACTGATGTTTAGCACTGATACGCAGGACTGATATATAGCACTAATAGGCACTAATACGCAGCACTTATATGCAGGGATGATATGTAGAACTGATGGGCACTGATATGCAGCACCGATGGGCACTGATATGCAGAACTGATAGGCACAACTAATGGGCACTGATATGCAGAACTGATGGGCACTAATATGTAGCACTGATATCCAGAACTGATAGGCACTGATATGTAGCACTGATATGCAGAACTGATGGGAACTGATATGCAGCACTGATGGACACAACTAATGGGCACTGATATGCAGAACTGATGGGCACTGATATGTAGCACTGATATCCAGAACTGATAGGCACTGATATGTAGCACTGATATGCAGAACTGATGGGAACTGATATGCAGCACTGATATGCACAACTAATGGGCACTGATATGCAGAACTGATGGGCACTAATATGTAGCACTGATATCCAGAACTGATGGGCACTGATAAGCATCACTGATATGCAGAACTGATGGCCACTGATATGTAGCACCTTTATGCAAAACTGATGGGCACTGATATGCAGAACTGATGGGCAGTGATATGTAGAACTAATGGGCACTGATATGCAGAACTGATGGACACTAATATGTAGCACTGATATGCAGAACTAATGGGCACTGATATGCAGAACTGATGGACACTAATATGTAGCACTGATATGCAGAACTGATGGGCACCGATATGCAGAACTGATGGGCACTGATGTGTAGCACCTTTATGCAAAACTGATGGGCACTAATATGCAGAACTGATGGGCACTAATATGTAGCACTGATATGCAGAACTGATGGGCACTGATACGTAGCACTGATATGCAGAACTGATGGGCACTGATATGCAGAACTGATGGGCACTGATGTGTAGCACTGTTATGCAAAACTGATGGGCACTAATATGCAGAACTGATATGCAGAACTGATGGGCACTAATATGTAGCACTGATATGCAGAACTAATGGGCACTGATATGCAGAACTGATGGACACTAATATGTAGCACTGATATGCAGAACTGATGGGCACTGATATGTAGCACTGATATGCAGAACTGATAGACACTAATATGTAGCACTGATATGCAGCACTGATGGGCACTAATATGTAGCACTGATATGCAGAACTGATGGGCACTGATATGCAGCACTGGCATTATTGCTGGGCACTGTTGGGGCTGCACTGATGATCATTACCCTGATTATCTGTACAGATCTCTCCTGTGAGGAAATGCTGCTGATTGGCTCTCCTCACACTCTGTTATTGGGAGGCGAGGAAAGCCGAATTTCCTTGTTTACATGTGATTGGACCAGACTTGTATAAAGTACTCGAAATTTCTACTTGAGTAAAAGTACAAGTGCTCGATCAAAAAGTGACTTGAGTAGAAGTGGAAGTGCTCACAGAAAAAGTTACTTAAGTAGAAGTACTAAAGTATTCAACATTTTTTTTACTTAAGTATTGCAAGTAGTTTTTTCAAAAAAATTGCTACTTAAGTACTAAAAGTACAAGTACTGTGTTACGTAGTTATTAAAGAAAGAAGTCAAAAGTTTGAACATCATATTGTTTTTTATTATTTCAAATGATTTATTCAAATGATTAACCTGTGTTTGTTAGTAGTTTCTTGATGCACTTTAAGCGCTGTAGCACCATTTATTTGTTTGTTTCATATTTTCTTTTTATTGGAAAGATTTGGTATAGCAGCTTTTATTATACACAGCCTTTATTTTCGTATGCGCTGATTTACAAATGACATTATACAACCTGCCATCTACTGTTCTGGCAGTGGTAATTTTTTTAAAAGTAACGAGTAACTATGCAGCACAAAAAAAAATACTTGAGTAGAAGTATCGAAATCATCGAAAAAATGTAGTGAAGTAAAAGTAGAAGTAGGAGAAAAAAATTCTACTCTAGGAAAGTACAGATACCGCATTTCGGTACTTAAGTACAGTACTTAAGTAGTTCTACTTCGTTACTATACATCTCTGGATTGGACACTGCTGATCACATGGGTAGGGAGCCTCATCATCGGCTCTTTACCGGGATGGGTGATGCGCCGTGTGCCAGGGACAGAGAACACCACTGACCGCCATGGTGCGCAAGCGCGATGAGAGCGGGAAGACGTCATGTGACATCGTCCCTGAATGAGAGACTCGCCGTCTGCCCGACATTTCACAACATGGCGGGAGGGAGGCAGTTAGGACTACACTATGTGTGTATATATATATATATATATATATATATATATATATTAGACACATACACACAACACATAATATAACACACAGGAATATAATAATATATAAATACACCCATATATAATAATGCAAATAATAAAAGGCAGAGATCTAATAGGAAATAATAAGGATTATACATTATAATGAGAAGAAACACATGTATATATACACAAAGATAATAAACATAACACAGGGATATAAGACATATACAATAAGAAGTAATAACCATGTAAATGAAGGCTGTAACACTGACCTGAGCCTGATCTCTCCCTTCACATTCACTCCACTGAGGTCAGGCGGACCCGGAAGAACAGAGCTCGGTCACCAGGACAACAGCACAATAGAGACCGGGAACAGGAGGAGAGACCGATGGAGATCATAGACAGCACGCTGTCGGACCAGAATGGTAATAGCGGGAACGGGTGGCCTCTACAGGTCTTTTCTGGTACTGCATCATCATCATGCATAATTCAATGTATAATAACTGAAAGGCTGTTGATTGGCCTGGGGTGGAATTGGGAAGCCCCAGGGGTACATGGTGGTGTTTGGTAAAAAAATAATTTGTATACGGCATCGCTGTATTATTTAAAAAAGAATTTGTATACGGCAACGCTGTATTATTTTTTTTAAAACAGCAATGAATATAGTAATGTTTAGGGGTATGGTAAATATCATGCAGTATTAAACCCAAAAGCAAATATTTATTATATTTCAGCTTACCAATTCTCAGATGTGGTGGCTGCATTTGTTTTCTTCTCGGTTAAGACCAACCATTTACCACTGACAGGGGTGCTTACATAAATCAGCTTTTATTCATTTATGTAAAAATGTTATTCCAAGAGGAACAGAACTGTTTTGCTTTAGCTGCTTATACGTGTGAGCTGGAGTTTAGCTTCAACTTGTTAGTGTATTTAAATCTGCTAGTATATCTAACACTTCCCTCAACCCCGGATAACATTACTGCAATCCAAAGGTGCCCCCTGTGCTCCTTCCTCCAGTGTGGAGGTGTTCTATCAGAAGAGCGCTATCTATCAGATTCTGCAACCAGAAGGGACCTTCGGACGAGAACAACTTACTGCGCATGCACCATGCATTCCAACATGGCCGCCATGCGTTCCAATAGGTTTCCTAATGTGACAGAACAAGAAGCAGAGGCGGACATCTTCTTACACCCACGCAAGTCTTGAATTTTAGCAGTAAACTCACCTTATATACTGAAATAATCTATTTCACTATATAATCAGATTGTCACGGAGCAGTGCGGGGTGTACCAAGATGGCCGCCACCACCTTCTACCTGCAGGTTTCTCCATATATTTACTACAGTATATTACAATAATAATAGAAATGTAATACTGTGATTCAGTCTATAAAATGAGTTTACTGCTAAAATAAATGTAAAATTGAAGACTTGCGTGGATGTAAAGATGTCCACCACTGCTTCATGTTCTGTCACATTGGGAAACCTATTGGAACGCATAGCGGCCATGTTGGAACGCATGGCGCATGTGCAGTACGTTTTTCTCGTCCGAACGTCACTTCTGGTTGTAGGATCTGATAGGTAGCGCTATTCTGATAGAACAGAGGTGCTTTAATACCGGAGGTGTGTTACTGGCCAGATCACCAAGTAAAAACAGAGGGAGGGGATAAGCCTAAAAAAAGAAAACGAATGCAGCCGCCGCCTCTAATAATTGGTACGCTGCAATATATTACTTTTTATATTTTCTAATATTATTACATTTTTTTTTATCTGCATCTGTCATTACTTAAATGTTATACCTACAAGTGCTTGTGTGATCTCTCTTTGCCAGGGCTTTTTTTCAGCAGGAACACGGGGGAACGCAGTTCCGGCACCTCCATTCTGAATGTATGTATGCATGTAATGTATGTTGCTGGGGGTCAGTTGTTGCTGGGAGGGAGGTACTGTAGAGGAAGGGGTCTATTGATGCTGGCTACTGAGGAACCTTTTGTTGCTGGAAGGGATCTATTTTTGCAGGGGGGGTCTATTGTTGCTGGTAGGGATCTATTTTTGCTGGGGGTGAATCTTATGTTGCAGGGGGTCAGTTGTTACTGTTGAGGGAGGGGTATTTGTTGCTGGCTGCTGGAGGGTCTATTAATGTTGGCTGATGGGAGTCTATTGTTGCTGGAGGGGATCTATTTTTGCAGGGGGGCCTATTGTTGCTGGTAGGGATCTATTGTTGCTGGGGGTGGGTCTTATGTTGTAGAGGGTTAGTTGTTGCTAGGAAGGATGTACTGTTGAGGGAGGGGGTCTTTGTTGCTGGCTGCTGGAGGGTCTATTAATGTTGGCTGATGGGAGTCTATTGTTGCTGGAGGGGATCTATTTTTGCAGGGGGTCTATTGTTGCTGTTAGGGATCTAGTGTTGCTGGGGTGTGTCCTATGTTGTAGAGGGTTAGTTGTTGCTAGGAAGGATGTACTGTTGAGGGAGGGGGTCTTTGTTGCTGGCTGCTGGAGGGTCTATTGATGCTGGCTGTTGGGAGTCTATTGTTGCTGGGGTGGATCTATTGTTGTTGGAGTGTCCATTGTTGCTAGATCTATTTTACTGTCTTTCTTATTATCATTAACAAATTCCATACAAAATACTTAGCACCACAAAATAATACTTGGGTCTATATTCTCTAAAAGGGGCGGTATTGGGAGATAGTAAGGGGCGGAACCAAGGAACGGTTCTTGGAGGTGGGTAAGGGGCGGAGGCGAAGGGTGACTTAAAAGAGAAGAGTTCCTGGACCTATTCTCTGAGAAAAAAAGCCCTGCTCTTTGCACATCTCAAATAAACCCCAAAAGCATAAACTATCACATAACCATGATAATACACCCATATATTTGGAAAACCCTGGCTGGACCCAACCAGTTCCATCTCCTTATTCCCATTTACCTCCCAACTTCATGAATACCTCGTCTACCAACAGTCTGAGCTACAACGGGGAAAATAATTATTTGATCCCCTGTAGATTTTGTAAGTTTGCCCACTTACAAAGAAATGAAGGGCCTATAATTTTTTATCATAGGTGTATTTTAAATGATAGAGACAGAATATCAACCAAAAATCCAGAAAAAACACATGATACAAATGTTATAAATTGAGTTTTCAGTCCAGTGAGTAAAATAAGCATTTCATCCCCAAGCAAAACATAATTTAGTACTAGATGGAGAAACCCTTGTTGGCAATCACAGAGGTAAGACGTTTCTTGTAGTTGGTGACCAGGTTTGCACACATCTCAGGAGGGATTTTGGTCCACTCTTCTTTACCGATCTTCTCTAAATCCTTAAGGTTTCTTGGCTGTCTTTTGGCAACTTGAAGTTTCAGCTCCCTCTATAAATGTTCTATGGGAATAAGGTCTGGAGACTGGCTAGGTCACTCCATGACCTTAATGTGCTTCTTCTTGAGCCACTCCTTTGTTGCCTTGGCGGTATGGTTTGGGTCATTGTCATGCTGGAAGACCCATCCATATTTACAAAAATGTGAGGGGTGTTGTACTCAGTTTTGTGAGATACTGTATGTATCCCAAACCAGATATCTATCTTACTATTATCTTTCGATAGCATCATCAGTAAACTCAACAGATTGCATGTACAGATTGAAGTCTAGCCATCGAGACCAAATTTTTCGAACTTTTTCGGGGCATTTCCTATGTTTGTATGTCAGTTCTTCCCTTCCTAAATTAAAATTGATTGCATCGGATCATTGAGCAATTGTTGGTGGGGAGTTTGAAATCCATTTCTGCAATATGAGTTTATGGGCTATATACATAGACCGCAACCACATCTTTTGGTGGTATTTAATCACCAATGGGGATTTTATATATATATATATATATTTTTTTGCATTCTTTGCAGATCTTCTCTAAATCCTTAAGGTTTCTTGGTTGCTGCTTGGCAACTCAAAGTTTCTATAAGATTAAGGTCTGGAGACTGACTAGGCCACTCCATGATCTCAATGTGCTTCTTCTTGAGCCACTTATTTGCTGCCTTGGTAGTATGTTTTGGGTCATTGTCATGCTGGAAGACCCATCCACGACCCATCTTCAGTGTTCTGGCTGAGGAAAGAAGGTTCTCATCCAAGATTTTACAATACATGGCCCCATCCATTGGCCCCGCAAAGCGGCAAAGTTGGCCTGTACCTCTAACAAAGAAACAGCCCCAAAGCATAATGTTTCTACCTGAGCCACTCCTTTGCTGCCTTGGCGGTATGTTTTGGGTCATTGCCATGCTGGAACACTCATCCATATTTACAAAAAAATGTGAGGGGTGTACTCACTTTTGTGAGATACTGTATGTATGTATATATATATATATATATATATATATATTTATGCATTTATCCCAAACCAGAGATCTATCTTACTATTATCTTTCGATAGCATCATCAGTAAACTCAACAGATTGTATGGACAGATTGAAGTCTAGCCATCAAGACCAAATTTTTCAAACTTTTTAGGGCATTTCCTATGTTTGTATGTCAGTTCTTCCCTTCTTAAATTAAAATTGATTGCATCGGATCATTGAGCAATTGTTGGTGGGGAGTTTAATATCCATTTCTGCAATATGAGTTTACGGGCTATATACATAGACTGCAACCGCATCTTTTGGTGGTATTTAATCACCAGTGGGTGTTTTATATTTTATTTTTTGCATTCTTTACAGATCTTCTCTAAATCCATAAGGTTTCTTGGCTGTCTTTTGGCAACTCGAAGTTCCATCTCCCTCCATACATTTTCTAGAGGATTACGGGCTGGAGACTGGCTAGGCCACTCCATGACCTTAGAGTGCTTCTTCTTAAACCACTCCTTTGTTGCCTTGGCAGTATGTTTTGGGTCATTGTCATGCTGGAAGACCCACCCACGACCCATATTTAGTGTTCTGGCTGAGGGAAGAAGGTTCTCATCCACGATTTTACAATACATGACCCCGTCCATTGGCTCCTCAATGCCGCAAAGTTGGCCTGTACATCTAAGAAAGAAACAGCCCCAAAGCATAATGTTTCTACCTCCGTGCTTGACTGTAGGGATGGTGTTCTTAGGGTCATAGTCAGCATTTTTCTTTCTCTAAACATTGCGAGTCCCCCTCCTCAAGAAGGCACATATACGGTCATGCCAATGAACCTCTAAATGATTCAGAGAAGGATTGGTAGAAAGTGTTGTGGTCAGATGAGACCAAAATTGAGCTCTTTGGCATTAAAGTGGTTGTTAAGCTACTCTGGCGCTCTGAAAGCAGGTATAAACTACATTTTTTTTTTAAATCACACACACAGGCACATGGCTTTAGGAGACAGAGAGGATAGAATAAAAATGTAGATGTTATTTCAGCAGCAGAAGTGGAGGGGCAGGTGCTGTCACTAGCTGACAGTCAGGGAGGGGAGGAGGGAGAGAGAAGAGCTGCGGATGACAGATGCATGTAAACTGACCTCATGGTCCATCGGTCTTGTGCAATGGACTGTTCTTGATGTCATCACGCCCATACACCGGCTCTGAATGTGAAGATGTCAGGAACAGTCCACTGTTGGACGTGGGGGGGTCGCTGTTTTCCAGTGGATCAAAGAATCAGGTGAGTACAGACTCTGTAATTCAGCCCTAGACAAAAAAAAGCAGTTACCCCATGTAGAGCGGGCACAGCCCCACTGCATCAGGAAAACAAGAATTGACGAAGTTGGGCTTTAACCACTTTACCACCGGAGGATTTTGCTGTCTTCCGTCCAGGCCACTTTTTGCGATTCGGCGCTGTGCGACTTTAACTGACAATTGCGCGGTCGTGCGACGCCGTACCCAAACGAAATTTACGTCCTTTTTTCCCCATAAACAGAGCTTTCTTTTGGTGGTATTTGATCACCTGTGCGATTTTTACTTTTTGCGCTATAAACAAAAAAAGAGTGTTTATTTTGAAAAAATAACAATATTTTTCACATTTTTTTTATATGAAATTCCCCCCCAAAAAAAATGTAAAAATCAAAATTTTTTTTAATTTTTGGCCAATTTGTTTTCTGCTACATATTTTTGGTAAAAAAAAATCACAATAAGCGTATTTTTATTGGTTTGCGCAAAAGTTATTGCGTTTACTAACAAAGGGAAAGATTTCTGTCATTTTTGGTGTTTTTTTTTTTTAACGCGTAATGGCGGCGATCTGCGATTTTTTTTGCGGGACTGCGACATTGCGGCGGACAGATCGGACCCTTGACTGGCATTTTTGACACTTTTGGGGGTACCAGTGACATTACTACAGTAATCAGTGATATATATATATATATATATATATATATATATATATATATATATATATATATATATGCACTGTTACTGTAAAAATGACACTGGCAGGGAAGGGGTTAATTTTATTGGAGAGGGAGGGGTTAATGTATGCCTGGTGCTTACTGACGTGTGTGGGGGGAGGTGACTGAGTGACACAGGGACAGATCCAGGGTTCAGCTATGCTGAACCCTGCAATCTGACCCTGCCTGTCACTTCAGAGATCCGCCCACTGTTTTTACACACAGCGGGCGGATCTCCAGACTCGATTCCCGACGATCGGGTAAGAGCAGCGGAGATCGCCGCCGCTCCTCCCCTGGCCCGACTCCCGCTGTGACTGAAAACAGCGGGAGCGAGCCTCCGGCGGCGCGCGTGCGCCGCCCACAAGGGGCGGAGTCCAGCGACCTAGGTCTACGTCGCTGGATGGGAACGAGCCACTTTGCTGCAGTAGAACGAGCCACTTTGCTGCAGGGAGACGACAGGTAATACTAATGACTAGTACTTTGTCCTATGCAGTTTTGGGGCACGTCTTCCAAATTGTATGAGCTCTAAGTAGACAGAGCTGAACTCCAGGTTAACCACTTCCCCCTTAGGTGGACGTCATATGACGTTGTGGGGTTTAAGTGGGGATATCTGAATGATGGGTGCAGCTGCAGGTATCATTCAGATATAATTTTTTTCCTCTGGCGATTCCCTACACCATAAGAACAATCATAGCGGCTGAACAGCCGCTTGATCGTTCTTACAGGCAGCGGGAGGGGGATGCCCGGAGAAGGAATGCGAGCCGGAGAAGGAATCAGACGCCGGCGGAAGTGTACCATAGAGACTGCGAGGTCCAGATGGTCCCCGGCAGTCTCTATGACTCTCGGAGACCCGAGGCGCAATGTGATGACGTCACACCCCGCCTGGCAGTTTCACTACTGCACTGATCTCGGCATTCAGCTGAGATAGTTTTTTTTTATTTATTTATTTATTTACTTTTATTTCAGGCTTTCTAGCCTGTAGGAGAGATCTGAGGTCTTATTGACCCCCAGATCTCCCTATAAAGAGGACCTGTCATTCACTGATCCTATTACAAGGGATGTTTACATTCCTTCTAATAGGAATAAAAGTGATCAAAAAATAAAAAAAATGAAAGGGAAAGTGTAAAAATGAAAATAAAAATAAAATAAACAATAACAATAATGTAAAGTGGCCCCCGTCCCCGCATGCTCGCACGCAAAAGCGAACGCATGCGTACGTCGCGGCCACATATGTATGTTCAATCCATACATGTGAGGTATCGCCGCGAACGTTAGAGCGAGAGCAACAATTATAGCTCAAGACCTCCAATGTAACTCTAAACTGGTAACCTGTAAAAAAATTTTAAAGCGCCGCTTATAAAGATTTTTAAGTACCGAAGTTTGGCGTCATTCCACGAGTGTGCGCAATTTTAAAGCGTGACTTTATGTATCTATTTACTCGGCATAACATCATCTTTCACATTATACAAAAAAATTGGGCTAACTTTAGTGTTGTTTTTTTTTAATTCACAAAACTGTTTTTTTTCCAAAAAAAAAAAGCGTTTGAAAAATTTCTGCACAAATATCATGTGACATAAAAAGTTGCAATGACTGCCATTTTATTCCCTAGGGTCTCTGCCAAAAAAAAAAAATATATATATATATATATATATATATATATATATATATATATATATATATATATATATAATGTTTTGGGGTTCCGAGTAATTTTCTAGCAAAAAAAATGATGATGCCAGAAATCACCCGGTATGGAAGTGGTTAAGAAAAAAAAAAAGTGTCTAAATTAACAGTCCTATGTGTGTTCTTACTTAAATTTGGATTTCCTTTGAGAGTTTCTTCCACTTCTGTGCAATATTCAATTGTTGAAAACAACTCCAGAATTTTGTCCTGCCATGAAGACGAGTCTTTTCAACTCTCTCATTTTTTAGGTTGACTGGTCTTGTATCTGCCCCCTCCTGGAGTTTTCTGCAAGCAGCCTGTAGGGGGGGTACCTGTTGGGTCTCCACCTACAGCTCTGCTCTCTGCACAGATTATGTGCAGCACAGCATTTGTATGTCTTACTTTCAGTAGGTAATATCCGAGTTTGCAAGGGCATTTGGTGCAAGCAGTTGTTTGTGGCCATTGAGGAATATATTTAAAGGAAAGTTTTTTTTGTACTTGCAATGGATCAAAAACCCTAGAGCCTGCAACTTTAAAAAAAAATCTGCAATGGCAGTTCACACAATACCCAGTGAAAGGAGTACTGTACCCTTTAAAATAAACCAGTCAGATATTATAAATGTTTGATTGTGAATAAATGTTTGATCCAGCACGGTATGCAAGATGCCTGCTTGCCATTACCTTTCACTTTGTTACTCGTGACTTGAATTTTTTGGTAAGCAGCACCCACCATCACACACCTTATCCAATAAGTGCCTTTAACCACTTAAGCCCCGGAAGATTTTACCCCCTTCCTGACCAGGGGGTATTTTGCGATTCGGCACTGCGTGACTTTAACGGACAATTGCGCGGTCGTGCGACGCTGTACCTAAACTAATTTGACGTCCTTTTTTTCCCACAAACAGAGCTTTCTTTTGGTGGTATTTGATCACCTGTGCGATTTTTTGATCACGCGCTATAAACAAAAAAAGAGCGTCAATTTTGCAAAAATAACAATATTTTTCACATTTTTTTATATGAAATTCCCCCCAAAAAAAAAGTAAAAATCAAAATTTTTTAAAATTTTCGGCCAATTTGTTTTACGCTACATATGTTTGGTAAAAAAAATTGCAAAAATCGTATTTTGATTGGTTTGCGCAAAAGTTATCGCGTTTACTAACAAAGGGAAAGATTTTTGTCATTTTTGTTGTTTTTTTTTTAACGCGTAATGGCGGTGATCTGCGATTTTTTTTGCGGTACTGCGACATTGGGGCGGACAGATCGGACCCTTGACTGACATTTGTGACACTTTTGGGGTTACCAGTGACATTTCTACAGTAATCAGTGCTATACATATGCACTGTTACTGTAAAAATACACTGGTTGTGAAGGGGTTAACTTTATTTGGGAGGAAGGGGCTGTGTGTGTCCCTAGGGGCGTGATTCTAACTGTGATTGGCTGTGGCTTGAGCTGTAAGGACACTGATCAACGGATCTACATAGTAGATCCGTGTGATCAGTGTCTTTACAGCGAGGAGAATGACAGGTGGCTTGTTTACACAAGCTGCCTGACTTTCTCCCTCTCCCCCGCCGATCGCCGAGTGACCGGCAGACATCGGGTCCGCTGGTCACACGCGCGGGGGGGTCCGTGACCACGCGGGGGCGCGCGCTCGCTCCCTAGACCCTCACAAGCTAGTGACGTAGCCCTACGTCACTTTGCCTGTGAGGGGCTGACCGCCGACGTAGATTGGCGTTAGGCAGTCGGCAAGTGGTTAATACCTAGACATGGGAATGGCAGTATAGATCAAGGTTAGGCCTCTAGTAAAGTATGATGAAATCAGAGCAGCACCCTGTTGGAAGGTTAATGGAAGGCACCTTGAAGTAACATGATCTCCAACAGGGCTTTTAGTTTTAAATTGGCTGACAGGATTGCTGAAGCCTATGATGAGAAATACAAAAACTACAGTTAACGATCTCTTACTGGAAATGTTATCTGCAGGACTATTTCTGGCATCAGCAATATATGAGCCAGTATGAAGCCTATGCTATGTTCACAGCCAGGGATGCAAAGTATCAAAGCTACCGGATCAGCATGCTAGCTTGCCAGCTACCATTTTGATTAGGTCAACACAACTGAAGCCTATAAATGAATGTGGTAATGCACACCTCTGATGTACATCCGCCTGCAATGTGTCATGGCAGATGTTGACTGGGTAAGGGCCTTCAAATATGATAGTGACATGGATTAAAAAGTACATGGTGACCAACGGGAGTCGCACGGTTTTGAAAAAACAGTACTCCGCAGATTTTCAACTTGAAAAGGATTTATTTTTACAAAAACAGAGGTGAAGACATGCCATTTGAGTTACTTATTCAGTTATTAAAAATAACGTCATTTAGATGGTGACATCCTCTTGAATGCAGCTTTCAAGCCTTCTCTTGAAATTGTCCATCACTCGGGCCAACAGCTGTTGATCAATCATGAGCACTTCAATTTATTCAAATTACGGGGTTTTTGAGTGTACACACGGCTCTTCAGGTGCCCCCCATAGGAAGAAATCATATAATGACAAGTCAGGAGACCTTGGGGGCCATGGCACATCGCCGAAACGTGAAATGAGGCACCCAGGGAACATGTTTTGAAGAACTTTCATTGATGCACTGACAGTATGCGCTGTGGCACCATCCTACTGAAAATAAACATTTCTCTTGTTTCAGGGCTTTTTTTCCAGCTGGAACTTGGTGGAACTCAGTTCCACCACCTCTGGCTCAGGTCTCCTGCTCACCATTATCACTTGTAAACACAGAAGTCCAAACTAATGCCCCGTGCATACGTGCAGATTATCTGCAGACTTACCTTTTCTATGTAGTGCAAGGGCCTGCCGGATTGCATACAAATTGAAAGTGTTTGGCTCCGTTCACATTATAGCGTATGGATCACGGGTAGAACCGCCGCGGTTCCGCCCGCGATCGGGAGATTATTGCAAATCACGGGACGCCTGTTCGTTGCCCGTTGATTTGCAATAGACCCCCAAACGCTGAGCAATGTTGCCGCGATTTCTGCCTGCCGAATCGCGGCAACATCGCGCAAACAAAATCGCGGGACGCAATACGCTCCAAAGAAGCTCTTGTACTTCTTTGGAGCGTATTGCGTCCCGCGATTTTGTTTGCGCGATGTTGCCGCGATTCGGCAGGCGGAAATCGCGGCAACATCGCTCAGCATTTGGGGGGCTATTGCAAATCAACGGGCAACGCTAGGCGTCCCGCGATTTGCAATAATCTCCGGATCGCGGGCGGAACCGCGGCGGTTCTGCCCGCGATCCAAACGCTGACATGTGAATGCAGCCTTTAGGTTTGACCTCATATTATATGGTTTTGGTAAGTCTGCAGACAAAAGTCTTCAGATAATCTGCACGTGTGTACGGGGCATAAGTCTATTACTAGTGGAGTACTTAAATATATGTCTAGAATCGAGGAAAAGTACATTGGATTATGAGCTAGAGACTGCCGTGCCTGAGTTGATCTCTTAGGTGTAGGGGATACGTTCTCCAAATTAGCCGGAAAATTAACTACTTGTTTAGAGCTTTGATACTTGCTATAAAGAGCCAAATACTTGCTCTTGATACCGTCTCCTGTACCATGTCTGCAGTCTCTAACCGTCTCCGGTATCGTATCTGCAATCTCTGACCATCTCCTGTATCGTGTCTGCGGTCTCTGACCATCTCCTGTATCGTGTCTGCGGTCTCTGACCTTCTCCTTTATCGTGTCTGCGGTCTCTGACCATCTCCTGTATCGTGTCTGCGGTCTCTGACCATCTCCTGTATCGTGTCTGCGGTCTCTGACCATCTCCTGTATCGTGTTTGCGGTCTCTGACCCTCTCCTGTATCGTGTCTGCAGTCTCCGACCCTCTCCTGTAGTGTGTCTGCGGTCTCCGACCCTGTCCTGTAGGTGTGTCTGCGGTCTCCGACCCTCTCCTGTAGGTGTGTCTGCGGTCTCCGACCCACTCCTGTAGGTGTGTCTGCGGTCTCCGACCCACTCCTGTAGTGTGTCTGCGGTCTCCGACCCTCTCCTGTAGTGTGTGTCTGTGGTCTCCGACCCTCTCCTGTAGGTGTGTCTGTGGCTTCTGACCCTCTTCTGTAGTGTTTAGGGGGGAGCCTTGAGCTTTTTAAGTTGTTGTCTGCTGTGTTTGGACTTTGCTACATGCAGGGAGTTTTTTTTTTTTTGTTTGTTTTAAGAACAGATAAAATAACCATGGGCATTAATCGTGATATTGAATCGTGACCCTAATAATCGTATTCAAATCAAATCGTGAGGTAAGTGAAGATGCGCAGCCCTCTTGTTCCAATTTATTTAACAGTCACTGTTATGTAGTTTTCCATGAAAAATACGGGCCAATAATGCCAAAAGGAGCAAACGCACACCACACTAACGCGGGCAGAGTGGAGAAGTCTTTGAGTATTCCTAGGATTTTTGGTAGCCCTGTAACGAAGGTACCAGAAGGGTGTGTGTACACTCACAAACCCTGTAATTTGAATTAATTGAAGCATGCCATCCGACAAAAAGTGCTCACGATTGATCAATAGCTGTTGGCCCGAGTGATGGACAATTTCAAGCTAAGGTTTGAAAGCTGCATTTAAAAAGGATGGTCACCATCTAAATTACATTATTTTTCATAACTGAATAAGTAACTCAAATAGCATGTTTTGACCTGTTTTTGAAAAAATAAATCTATTTCAAGTTGAAAATCGACAGAGTATTGATTTTTTTTTCAAAACTATCTGACTCCCGTTGGTCACCCTGGATAAAGAACAAAATTACTTTTTGTTCTTTTACAACATAAAATAACAAAACCGGCATAGTATTAAAAGCATCCAATCATCTCCCCGTGCTAGACAACAGCCTGTAGCAGCAAACAATCTTGGGAAACCAGTAATGGACTTCGGACACAGGTTTCAGGAAAACAAATCAGTTTTTTTATTCGCTAGCCAAGATTTAGTGGACTTGTGTCCAAAAGGCTAAGCCCTGTATATAGGGAGGTCACAGCTTGTATACTAACAATTACATCACAATACACATTTCCTTTACACCTATGTTTCCTTATACAACTCCATTTAGTAAGCAGTCTTTGCAGTTTTACTATATATGCATAGCATCCCTTATCCATCTTATGCATCTTGATACAAACTGCCGCCACACACTGTTTACAAGGAAAGGGGGCTGTTGGTGACCTAGTTATGTGCAGGTGGTTAAACCCTAGGGGCTTTCCAACAAGACCACAATTCGTTCTGGAAACATGCTTGTAATAGCTATTTTGTCAAACATAGGCATTTTTGCTGCTGCCACAAGCCCACTTCCGGGTCTCGGCTTGCGCGATTGTGTCATCTCCGCTGGCCTCGTTCAATGCGTTTCATCACAGCAGACAGGGGGAGTGACCACGCTCCCCTGATGGCGTCCTCTGTGATAAAACACGTTCAGTGGGGCCATCGGCAGTGACGCTATCACGCAAGCCAAGATCCCGAAGCGGGCTGTTGTCTAGCTTGAGGAGAGGATTGTATGCTTTTAATACTAAGCCGGTTTTGTTTTTGTATCTTGAAAGCTAAACAGTGCCTGAGCATCATGCCATCTAGCACGAGTGCTGAGGCCATTTTTCTTAGCTCCTATGCACCTGGGCTCCACTAATGCTAAGTGAGAGGATGTCCATGGGGTACTCACAAAGTGAGTGCAGAGAGGTAGTTGCTTGTCAGAAAAAAAAACCACTGCAACCCAGGCGCTGACCGATGACCTATTACTGCATCTCTAGAAAAGGAGGCAGTTGAGTGATCGGTCGACATGCTTCTTGTGTTCAGTGTGCAGAAGATATATTGCAACTATGTCACCACCCAAGCAGCAATGCTGAGTGGTAAAAATAAAAAACCCACCATATAATAAAGTGGTTGCAAAGGCTGAAGATAAAGAAAAATTTTAAGTGTGCAGCTCCCCCCCTCATACCTACCTAAGCCCGATCTCAATCCAGCGATGTGCACGAAACCCAAGGTTCTCCAAGGCTGAAATAAACCAGCAGGAGCCATTGGCTCCCGCTACTGTCAATCGCAGCCAGTAAGGTGGGAACAGGGCTGAGCTATGCTCTGTGTCTTATGGATGCACAGAGCCGGCTCGGGAGTGCCCGACAACAAGTGGCCTTCTATATGGGGGGGGGGGGGGGCCACAGTGGCGGCGGGGGACCAAAGAAGAGGAGGATCAGGGCTGCTCTGTGCAAAACTACTGCACAGAGCAGGAAAGTATATTTATTTTTTTTTAGAACTTTTATTTCCTTTACAATCACTTTAAAAAGGTAAACATTCTAAAAACATGACTTCATATTTATTAAAGTTACAAAATGCAGAAAAGCGAATGAACAAAAGAAAAATCTAAATCAAATCAATATTTGGTGTGAGTTCCCTTTTGCTTCAAACCAGCATTAGTTCTTACACTTGCACGCTTTGTACACTTGCACAAAGTCAGGGATTTTGAAGGATTAAAGTCAGGTGTAGAAATAGCCAATTATACCAAGCAGGTGCTAATGATCATCAATTTAATATGTACAGTGCATCCGGAAAGTATTTACAGCACTTCACTTTTTCCACATTTTGTTATGTTACAGCTTTATTCCAAATGGATTAAATGCATTATCTTCCTCAAAATTCTACAAACAACATCCCATAATGACAACATGAAAAAAGTTTGTTTGAAATCTTTGCAAATTTATTAAAAATAAAAAAAAAACAATTTAGCACCAAAGCAGCCTCAATTATTTTTGAGCATGCTGCTTCAAATGTGCAAAAAAACACCTATTTTTGGGGCGTTTCCTCCATTCTTCTTTGCAGGACCTGTCGAGCTTCATCAGGTTGGATGGGGAGCATCGCTGCACAGCGATTTTCAGATCTCCCTAGAGATGTTCAATCTGGTTCAAGTCTGGTCCACTAAAGGACATTCACAGAGTTATCCCATAGCTACTTCTTTGTTATCTTGGCTGTGTACTTTGGGTGATTGTCCTGTTGGAAGATGAACCTTCGCCCTGTCTGAGGTCCAGAGCGCTCTGGAAGTTTTCATCAAGGATGTCTCTTTACATTGCTGCATTCATCTTTCCCTCATTGGTGAATAGTCCTCCCAACTCCAGCCGCTGAAAAACATCCCCACAGCATGATGCTGCCACCACCGTGCTTCACTGTAGGGATGGTATTGGCCAGGTGATGAGCGGTGCCTGGCTTGCTCCAGACAGAATGGTTGCCATTCAGGCTAAAGATTTTAATCTTTGACCATGAGAAACAAAATTCTTAGGTCTGATGAAACAGAGTCCTTCAGGTGCCTTTTGGCAAACTCCAGACGGGCTGTCATGTGCCTTTTACTGAGGAGTGGCTTCCGTCTGGCCACTCTACCATACAGGCCTTATTGGTGGAGTGCTGCAGAGATGGTTGTTCCTCTGGAAGATTCTCACTCCACAGAGAAATGCTGGAGCTCTGTCACAGTGACCACCAGGTTCTTGAACACCTGCCTAAAGCCCTTCTCCCCCGATTGCTCAGTTTTGCCTGCGGCCCACTCTAGGAAGAGTCCTGGTGGTTCCAAACTTCTTCCACTTATGGATGATGAAGGCCAATGTGCTCACTTGGACCTTCAATGCTGCAGACATTTTTCTGTATTCTTCCACAGATCTGTGCCTCGATACAATCCTGTCTTGGAGGTCTACAGACAATTCCTTGGCCTTCATGGCTTGGTTTGTGCTCTGAATTGCAATGTTAAGTGTGGGATCTTATATAGACAGATGTGTGCCTTTCCAAATCATGTCCAATCAACAATGTACCACAGGTGAACTCCAATCAAGTTGTAGAAACATCTCAAGGATGATCAGTGGAAACAGGATGCACCTGAGCTTAATTTTGAGTGTCAAGGCAAAGGCTGTGAATACTTATGTACATGTGATTATTTTTGTTTTTTTATTTTTCATAAATTTGCAACGATTTCAAACAAACTTCTTTCCCATTGTCATTATGAGGAATTGTTTGTAGAATTGAGATGAAAATAACAAATTTAATCCATTTTTGGAATAAGGCTGTAACACAAACAAAATGTGGAAAAAGTGAAGCGCTGTGAATACTTTCCAGGTGCACAGTAGGTTGAAACAGTCATTAATTGAAACAAACAGCTGTGTAGGAGGCTTAAAACTGTGTGAGAAACAGCTAAACTACTAAGGTGAGGTTGTGGAAGAACGTTTCATGTCACAGGTAATACACCATGGCAAGACTAAGCCCAGCAACAAGACACAAGGCAGTAGTACGGCATCAGCAAGATCTCTACCATGCAAAGATTTCAAAGCAGACTGGGGTTTCAAGATGTGATGGTCAAGGTCTTTTTAAAGCCGCACAAAGAAATGGGCAATGCTGAAGACTGTAGACACAGTGGCCAGCAAAGGACACAATACAGCAGATGAAAGACACATCATGCTTACTTTCTTCCACATTGAAAGATGTCCAGCAGTGCCATCAGCACAGAACTGTCGGAAAACAGTGGGACCCAGGTACACCCATCTGCTCTCCAGTTTTTTGCAAGTTTGGGGCTGCATTTCTGCAAATGAGATTGTTGGAGATTTGGATCATTATGCAGAAAATGGCAGCAGGTGCTCTGGACTGATAAGTCCATGTGAAATATTTGGCTGTAGCAGGAGGCAGTTTGTTGGGGGGGGAAGTGCTAGAGAGCAGTACAATAATGAGTGTCTGCAGCCAACAGTGAAGCATGGTGGAGGTTCCCTGCAAGTTTGGGGCTGAATTTCTGCAGAGTTGGAGATTTGGTCAGGATCAATGATGTCCTCAATGCTGAGAAATACAGACAGATACTTATCGTGCCATACGTGATTTGCTTATCGTGCCATATGTGATTTGCTCCAAATTTATTCTGCAGAAGAAGAACAGCCCCAAACATACAGCCAATGTCATAAAGAACTATCTTCAGTGTAAGGAAATTATGTTTGGCCCCCCCAGAGCCCTGATCTCACCATCATGGAGTCAGTTTGGGATTACATAAAAGACAGAAGAATTTGAAATGTGCTCCAAAGACTCCATGAGTCACCAGGGGGACGCCACAAAAAGTGTAAAAAAACACTGCTATAGGACAACCCCCACCGCACTGGCAGCAACACCCAATCTCCAGGCACAAAGCAGCCCTCAGCAGAAAGGGACAGTACCCCACAACCCACAGAAACAGGCAGCCACCAGGAGACACTGCACTACATGTGCGGCCATAAGGAAGAAAAATGATTCAGGGGTCAGCACCAGGGGATGAGGAGGTGCTGCCACTGCCAAAATCAACACCCACAGGGCTCCACTGTCATGGCCGCTGCTATTTTCAATGGCAAACCACAACAAAATGGCCGGACTACACAAACATGGCCACTGTGTATAGACACACAAAGGCTACAACAAAATAGCGGCCCCACAAAGCTTACAGGAACCCATGAGGGAGACCAGGCCTCAGACAGATCTAGGCAGGACAGGGAGGGCCTTGGCAGGAGCCCCCATCAGGTCCAACCCCAATATGCCAGGACCAGAGCTCCCAGCAAGAAACTAGGTACCTACTCCTGACTAGGCAGAAAAAAAAAAAAAAAAAAAGTGTGCTTATAGCAGAGAGTGGGTGTATACTCCCTGGGACTGCCCATAGGCATAATCAAGCTTTTTCCTGCCTAGTGTCCTACTCCTGTAGGGGGCAGTCTAACCCAATGGTCAAGATAAGGAGCTGTGTCCGTCAATGAACTAAATAGAAAATTAAAAACAGAGGTGATCGAATAGCACCAAAAGAAATCTCTATTTGTGTGACACAAATGGCAAATTTTATTTTGGTACAGCGTTGCTTGACCGCGCAATTGTCCGCTAACCCCTCAACGCCAACAGAACGCAAATATGCGGGCTCAGCTTTAGGGGTTGTACCGGAGGGGTTGCCTGCAGCCAGAGGCAATATCCCGGTACCGCTGTTTAGAGCCGGCAGTCGACTTCCTTATAAAGACAACCGACGCGGCTGAGCTGCTCGGCTGTCATTACATGGAGTGGACGTTCCCCCCCCCCCAAAACCTTCCCACCGCGATCATGACATCACTTCCAGTTACTGGAGCCTTAAAGGCACCAGATTTAAAAAAATAAATAAATAACAGCATTCAAAAATGAATGCTTAGATCCCTCCATAAAGAGCACCTGTCACGGACTAATACTGTCACAAGTGAGGTTTACATTCCTCGACAGTAATAAAAGTGATCAAAATTTTTTAAAAAGTGTAAAAAAAAAATAAAAAAAATGTAAAGCACCCCATCCCTCTGCTCGCGTGCAGAAGGATACGCAAGTTACGCCCGCATATGAAAAACAGTGTTCAAACCACACGTGAAGTATCACCATGATCGTCAGAACGAGATCAATTATTCTAGCACAAGACCTCCTCTGTAACTCTAAACTGGTAACTGTTAAACTTTTTTAAAGCGTTGCCTATGGAGATTTGTAAGTACCGAAGTATGTCGCCATTCCACAAGTGTGTGCAACTTTAAAGCATGACATGTTAGGTATCTATTTACTCTGTGTATCATCTTTCACATTATACAAAAAAATTGGGCTAATTTTTATTTTTCTAATTCATGTGTTTTTCTTCCCAAAAAAATTCAATTTGAAAGACGGCTGCGCAAATACTGTGTGACATAAAATATTGCAACGATTGCCATTTCATTCTATAGGGTCTCCACAAAAAAAAAAAAAAAAAAAAAGTTATATATATATACCTGGTTTCCCCGAAAGTAAGACATCCCCCGAAAATAAGACCTACTTACAGTTTTGCCTCTCGCTGAAATATAAGGCATCCCCCTGAAAATAAGACCTCCCCAATAATAAGGCCTCCCCCGAACATAAAGTCTCTCTGATAATAAGGCCCCCAGAAGCTACCATAACTCTGGACCGTAGCGACGGGCGCCACCACACCGCTCACGGTTGGCCGAAGCGCAGCCTGAGCAGACAGGAAGTTCGAGGTCGCTTTTAATCAGAGAGCCAGCGACGCCGCCAGGACAAGCTGCCGCTTGCTGCTCGCTCTGCCCTGACAGAGTCTGGCTGACAAACAATTGGGCAGGAGTCGGGCACATTGTGTGGACACACAGGGGTGACTGAGGTAGGGGGGAATGTCTGATAAAGGGGTGGGGTGGATGTCTGGTGAAGGTGTCCACTGGCACAGGGGTGGGGGCTGTGGGATCACTTAACCACTTTACGTCTGCTCACAGTAATACTACTGCGGCAGAGTGGCTCGTTATCGTCTGACGACGTAGTATTAACGTCGTCAGACACTCCCTCTTCTGGGCGACGCTTGCGCGCCGCCGGAGGCTCGCTCCCGCTGTTTTCATTCACAGCGGGAGTCGGGCCAGGGGAGGAGCAGCGGCGATCGCTGCTGCTCTGCCCCGATCGCCGGGGATCTAGTGTGGAGATCCGCCCACCTGTGTAAACACAGCGGACGGATCTCCATAGTGACAGGGAGTGACAGATCGGACTGTTCAGCATAGCTGGACATCCGATCTGTCCATGACTCACTCAGTCACCTCCCCCCCTACACGTCAGTAAGCACCAGGCATACATTAACCCCTCCCTCTCCAATAAAATTAACCCCTTCCCTGCCAGTGTCATTTTTACAGTAACAGTGCATATATATATAGCACTGATTACTGCAGTAATGTCACTGGTACCCCCAAAAGTGTCAAAAATGTCAGTCAAGGGTCCGATCTGTCCGCCGCAATGTCGCAGTCCCACAAAAAAAAAAAAAAATTGCAGATCGCCGCCATTACGCGTTAAAAAAAAAAAACACCAAAAATGACAGAAATCTTTGCCTTTGTTAGTAAACGCAATAACTTTTGCGCAAACCAATCAAAATACGCTTATTGCGATTTTTTTTACCAAACATATGTAGCAGAAAACAAATTGGCCAAAAATGTTTTAAAAAATTAGTTTTTACATCTTTTTTGGGGGGAATTTCATATAAAAAAAGTTAAAAATATTTTTATTTTTTCAAAATAAACGCTCTTTTTTTGTTTATAGCGCAAAAAGTAAAAATCGCACAGGTGATCAAATACCACCAAAAGAAAGCTCCGTTTGTGGGAAAAAAAGGACGTAAATTTCGTTTGGGTACGGCGTCGCACGACCGCGCAATTGTCAGTTGAAGTCGCAAAGCGCCGAATCGCAAAAAGTGGCCTGGACGGAAGACAGCAAAATCCTCCGGTGGTAAAGTGGGTAAAATGACACAGGAGGATCAGAGGGGGCAATAAAAATGACACAGGAGGATCAGAAGGGGGGAGGGGGGGGGGGGAATCAAAATGACACAGGAGGATGTAATTTGCGGATTTGTGATGACAACTACTACCGTACCATATATACAGGTAATACATTTCCTTTTTCTTCAACAATAAATGTGCACCATATTCTTCTTCATGGAAAAATAAGACCTCCCCTGAAAATAAGACCTAGCGCATCTTTGGGAGCAAAAATAAATATAAGACACTGTCTTATTTTCGGGGGAAACAAATTATATATATATATATATATATATATATATATATATATATATATATATATATATATATATATATATATATATATATATATATATATATATATATATATACACACACATATAGTTTGGGGGTTCTAAGTAATTTCCTAGCAAAAAATACTGATTTTAGCTTGTAAGCAACAAATGTCAGAAAAAGGCTTAGGCCTGAAGGGGTTAAAATAACCCAGTGCCATCTCTCAAAAAATGGCCTGGTCATGAAGGGGGGTACCTGCCAGAGGTCAAGTGGTTAACCTGCAGCTGACCCCCATATGACCCACTTCAAGCAAGTTTTGTATTCCCCTAAACTTGTATGAGAATGCAAAACCTGTTTCAAAGCAAATAATCTCCAGGATATAGGCCCTAACATTGACTATCCCAAAGTCACAAAAATTCCATGCTGGTTCCTTACAAAGCATGTCCCTTTAATATTTTCTCACATCAAAAGAAAAAGGTTTTAAACAGATACCTGCACAGCTGGTGGACACCTTTACGGTAGATTACAGAAATAAAGGAGAGCCATCAGAATCAGTGAACAGTCAGTTTATTCACGTTAGACGTCAACCTGCGGGTTTTTTTTTTTTTTAATTCAATAACATCAATATTTAAAGTGAATCTTTCATCAGATTCACACCATGGATTCTTTGCTATAAAACACAGTGATGCAGTATATATAAAGGAAATAAGGATATTCTATAACCCAGACAGCCCAGTAAGCAGCTTTCTGCCTGAAGTGTTGTGCATCCTGGTTGGGAGCCTATCCTGCGGCCCTGTCCACTCCCTCACAGGAGTATGGAGTAGACAGCTTAGTGTATACACAGCTCTGGGGGCAGAAAGCCACCTGCATTGCCATTATTTAATAGGGTTTTATGTGTTACAGCAATTCACGGTGTGAATCTAATGAAAGGTTCCCTTCAGAGCAGTGACAGAAGTTGAGCCCGTATCCAGAGACCTGGCACCCCTCTTCTCAAAAACAAAAAAAGCAGGAGTGGGGTGCGCAGCTATTCCGTTCTGAGTAATGAAAAACAGAGTGTCCATTCAACTAGGAATTTCTTTGCTGTACAGTTGGGATGGCATTGGGGAGAGGAGGGGGGTTCCATCTAGCCATACAGGTCGTCTTCTTCTTCAGCAAAGTGGTTTCCCCCAGCGCCACCTCCAGTTCCTTGGCTTGGACCGGTTCCTCCCTGCCCTCCGGAGGGGAATCTAGTGGAAAGAACATTGCACTGCATTTAGAAACACAGCAACATACTAACATGGTATTAGAAAATAAAGTTCTAGATCACGATAGTTTGACCTCCACCAAACTTAACCTAAAGTCCAACTACAGTATAAGAAATCTTTTAAAATTTTAGCAAGGCTTAAGCCAAAAAAAAAAAAAAAATCATCAGCTGCCACACTACCTTCAGAGCTGTTTCTTACTGTGATCCAGTCTAGTGCTTGTTCTCTTCTGGGATGAAGAATGCCCAGGGTCACTTCCAGTGAGACCATAGCCACACCCAATAACGCTGACCTGAAGTTAGTTAGGCCATAAATTATGCAATTTACTTTCCTTCCACCATGGGGAAAATTAAAAGGAAATTGCTCTAATGCCCCACCAACAAAATGTGGAGTGGGTAATCCCTCCCACAGTACTATTGTGTTCTGCCGGCGGGGAGCCATCCCTGCCGGCAGAACACGATTGGTGATGCAGTTATAGCTGGCAGCACTAATCCTTTGAGAAAACCCAGACACGCTGGTTCTACGCAAGTTGAACTCTAGAATTACGTGTGAACAACCAGGGTGCGAACACATGGACTGAATTCCTGGCCACTCCCTGCTGAATTTTGACCCTTGTATGGCTGGCTTTACATAAAAATGCAGCAGAGGGCAGCACTGCATTACCTGATGTGCATCACTGTGGCATTGGGTACATTCCCAACCATCAGATCAATAGAACCAATGATATCACATGAGTGGGCCAGAAACTCACAGGGAGATTTCACTATTGAAAACCAAATGCATAGGGAGCCAGCAGGTTAAATTAGTTCTGGGCAGAGTATGTGTTACGACATTCTCTCAGCAATTCCTTAATACGGTTACTGTAGGAGGTTGGGGTCAAAACTTTGTATGACGAAAGCAAGGTCAAGGGTATTGGACAGCAACTGTTCCAATTACTTCAAATAAGATTCAAAACCGAAATGGCCATAGCACTCTGGAGATCTCAAATGCTTTTTCAATGGCATAGTATTAAGTAAGAGAGAACCACAGTTGAACTCAAGCAAATCCTTACTAGGTGAAGTGCTGGAGCTTTCTAGTTCAAATCTGTACTGTCCATTCCCATTTAAAATCTGGCCAGGGGGTTTGGAGAGTTATCAATGCATAGCGATTTCATAAGAGCATTAAGCAAAGTATACACACCCTACCAGCTTGTTATTGGTAATCGCAATCGACCAATTATCAGCAAAGCCGATATTTTGAGGGCCGATATGCACTTTCCCCGATATAATCGGAATCAGTACCAATATTTCGGAAAGTTCTTGAACCGGAGTGATGCCTGCAGCTAGAGGTATCACCCCGGTATCAGCGTCCATAGCCGACGGTCGGCTGTCTTGTAACAATTGATGCAGGTGAGAAGCTGCTCAGCTGTCATTACAAGGAGCGGGAGGGGTCCCCTCCCCCCCACTCTCACCGCCTTCCGCGGCTCGCCCGGGTCTCCCGTCCCACCGTGAGACCCAGGCAACCAGCCTGCACGGCCGCCAAAGACCCGATCAAAGCCGCATTCGGCTCTGATTAGGTCTCCATGTAAAAACCCGGAAGTGATGTCATGACCACAATGACAGCATTCAAAAAAGCCAAACTTGGCGTTTTGAATGCTTTTAAGTGCAGAGGAGGGGGTTTGGGTCTTTTAGACCCCCAGATCCCTCCACAAGAGTACCTGTCAAGAAAAAACTGGATTTTTGACTTACCGTAAAATCCTTTTCTCTTAAGCTCATTGACAGACGCAGATTCCATCTCTTGATATCCATAAGGTATTACTGCCCCCTACAGGAGTAGGACACTAGGCAGAAAAAAAAAAGTTCTGGCTACACCTATGGGCAGTCCCAGGGGGTATACCCTCTCTCTGCTATAGGATGTCAGTTATGTAACAAAGCAGTGTCTGAGAAATCAAACCAACCCAACTCAAAATTTTGAGGGGCGGGCCCTGCGTCTGTCAATGAGCTTAAGAGAAAAGGATTTTACGGTAAGTCAAAAATCCAGTTCTCTGTCGCTCATTGACAGACGCAGATTCCATCTCTTGATATCCGTAGGGACGTCCCAAAGCAGTGCCATAAATGAGGGGTGGGATAACAGAAAAAAATCCAATCCAGAAGGCCAAAACAGAGCCAACCAGAAGAAGAACAGAGGACTCATCGAAACAAGATGATGAGACCCAGCTGAAAAAAACAGAACCCCCCCCCCGAGGTAGACCAAAGGTCTCCTCAAACAGCAGCCAGAAAAACCTTGCGGCCAAAAGAGGCATCCGCCGAAGCCAGCACATCAACCTTATAAAATTTAGTAAAGGTATGAACAGACGACCAGGTAGCTGCCTTGCAAACCTGAACCTGAAGCACCGACGCCTGATGGCGGAAGGCCCAGGAAGCACTAAGCCCGAGTAGAGTGCGCCTTAACAGGGAACGGGGGAACCCGACCGTTAATAGAATAAGCCTGCACCACCGTCTGGAGATAGTTGCGGCAGACGCAGGCAACCCCTTTCTAGGGCCATCCGTGATCACAAAAAGTGAATCAGACTTATGAAAAAAGAGTCAATAGTAACCAAGTGCACCCTGATTGCCCGAACCACATCCAAGAAGTGCAACGCAAACTCCCGAGGATGACTGGGCTTAGGACACAGGGAAGGTAACAATATCCTCATTCAAGTGAAAGCCGGAAACCACCTTAGGAAGGAAGGATGGATTCAGGCGAAGAACCACCTTATCCCTATGAACCACAAGATAGGGGGAACGACAGGACAACGCAGCCAGTTCAGACACCCTGCGTGCAGAAGTGATAGCCACCAAAAAGGCCACCTTCTGGGATAAGGTAAGCAAAGGAATCTCCATGATATTTTTAAAGGGAGGTTTCTGGAGAACCGACAACACCAAATTAAGGTCCCAGGGCGGCAAGGGCGAGCGCACCGGAGCTCAAGGCCAGCTTCTGCTCAATCCCCACATTGCAGGAAGGCCAAGATCCGAGCCACTGAGTAAGAGCGTGGAGGAACCCCGAGGGACTCACACCACGCAATATAAGACTTCCACGTGCGGTGCTAGATCTTTCTAGAAGTCGCTTTCCTCGCTTTAAGCAGAGTAGGAATAACTGAAGCAGACAAACCCCTGTCCTTCAGCACCTGGCTCTCAACAGCCAAGCCATCAAAGCCAGCGACCGTAAAGCAGGATGGAAAATCGGCCCTTGAGACAACAGATCCTCCCTGAGAGGAAGTCGCCAAGGAGCGTCCACGACCAGCCTGACCAAGTCGGCGTACCAGGCCCAACGAGGCCAGTGCGGAGCCACAAGGATGACTGGAATTCCTTCCGCCTCTATCCTGCGAAGAAGCTTCGGCAGCAACTTGAGGAGGAAAGGCATACAGCAGCTGATAATGCCTCCACGGAGCAACCAGTGCGTCTGTGGCATCCGCCAGAGGATCCCGGGAGCGGGCTACAAACCTCTGCACCTTTCTGTTGAGCCGAGATGCCAACAAATCCACATCCAGGGTGCTCCAACGAAGGCACAATTGGTGAAAAACCTCTGGATGAAGAGACCATTCCCCTTGATCCAAGGTCTGACTGCTGAGAAAATCTGCCTGCCAATTTTCCATGCCCAGAATGTGAACTGCGGAGAGAGCCGGAAAACAAACCGTTCCACCCAACGAAGGATGCCGGCCACTTCCACGGCCGCCAGAACACTCTTGGTGCCCCGCTGGTGATTGACATAAGCCACGGCCGTGGCATTGTCCAACTGAATCCGAACCGGGCAGCCCCGAAGACGCTCGGTCCAGTGAACCAGGCAAAGCCTGATCGCTCTCAGTTCCAACACATTTATCGGCAGCTTGGATTCTTCCAGGGACCAGAGCCCCTGAGCAGACAGCCTGCCGAGAACCCCTCCCCACCCAGATAGACTGGCATCCGTGGTGACAATCGTCCAATAGGTCAGAAGAAATTACTTCCCCTGACTGAGCATCGGAGACCGAAGCCACCAAACAAGGGACTCCCTGGTCCGCTCACTCAGCCGGATCAGATTGTCCAGGGAATCGGGATTCCGGTTCCATAGAACAATCTCCTTTTGGAGAGTCCGCGTATGAAACTGAGCAAAAGGTACTGCCTCGAAAGATGCCACCATCAGTCCCAGAACCCTCATGCAGGTCCGAAGGGACAGCCAGTTGGCGAACAGTAACAGCTGAGTCGCCGACTGAATCTTCTGGAGTTTCTCTGCAGGGAGAAACCCCTTGGCCAAGGACGCATCCAAAGTCAGGCCCAGATAGTCCAGCCTCCTGGAGGGAACCAGGGATGACTTCTGCAGGTTCACCAGCCACCCGAACTCTTCCAAAGAGGTCATGGTGATCTCCAAGTTTGACAACAGAGCCTGCGGAGACCCCACACGGAGGAGGAGGTCGTCCAGGTAGCCCAGAACCGATATGCCCTGCTGCCGCAACAGCACCAGAACTGGGGCCAAAACCTTTGCGAAGACCCGGGGAGCAGAGGCGAGACCAAAGGGTAACGCCACAAACTGATAATGGTCCTCTCCCACAGCAAATCGCAGAAAACGCTGGTGTCCTGCATAAATGGGAACGTGAAGATAGGCATCCTTGATGTCTATGGAAGCCAGAAAGTCCTCCTGATGCAGGGAGGCCACCACTATGCGAATGGACAATTGAGAGCTTTTAAGTCCAGAATTGGACGCACCTTGCCCTCTTTCTTGGGCACTGTGAACAGATTTGAGTAAAAGCCCCAAAAACGTTCCCCACAGGGAACCGGAACTACCACTCCCTGTTGCATCAAGTCCTGCACTGCCCCCAACAGAGCCCTTAGGCGATCCGGGGACAGTCGCACATTGGAAGGGAAGAACCGCACCGGTGGAATTGATCGAAACTCGATCTTGTATCCCGACCGTATGACCTCGTGAACCCATTTGTCTTGAATCCTGGAGAGCCACGGGTCCGGGAACCGGCGAAGGCGCCCCCCCACCCCTGATATGGGTGGGGGCGCACCTTCAGGCCGAAGCGGACTTACCCTCAGGTCTGGAAGCACCGGATTTTTGTTTACCAGACCAGGGTCTCTTGAAAGCCCCCGGGGGGGCCTTGGAGGGCTTCACCTTGTCACCCGCCCCGGAGGAACGAAAAAACTTCTTGTGAGCTGAAAAGGAAGGTCCCCGTCTGCGACGAGGTTCCTTACCCATGGCAGCCTGCGGGAGAAAGGTGCTCTTGCCCCCAGTGAGACCCTTGATAATCTCATCCAAGGTAGCACCAAAACAGGCGATCCCCCTGAAAAGGGAGATCAGTCAAGGCCTGATCCGCCGACCAGCACTTCAACCATAGCATGCGCCGGAGGACGACCGCCGAGAATGACACACGCCCCAGCAATGGAGCAGCATCCAGCGCAGCGTCACAAACTGTAGCCCCTGCACCATCTGCTCCAGCAACTCCGTCACTTCTCCCTTCCAGGTCACGGCGTAACAACTTGGCCCATTCCGTCAATGTTTGCAAAACCAGAGCAATGGTAAACACTGGTCTGAAGGCCGACCCCGCCAGGGAGAATATAGAGCGGGACACAGATTCCGCCCTACGATCAACCGGATCCCTAAAGGACGGGGAATCCTCTAACGGGATAACAGTAGCCTTATTTAGCCTGGAGACCGGCAGATCCACCGAAGGCGGCACCGTCCATTTCTTAAGGAGGGACTCTTCAAACGAGTAGCGCCTAGCAATCCGTTTGGGCATCCCAGCGGGCACCTCGAGGGGATCAGGTGGGGACACGTGTGCAGCAGGGTCCATGGTACACCAGGGGAACCCATCAGCAAATTATGACAATGAAAAAAACTTTTTTTTATAAATGTCACCCAGCGCTACAGCGCCCCCCAGTGGCCAGGCAGCGTGCCTAGAGACCCCCGCAGAGAGAGAAGAGAGACCCCCAAAAGGCTCACCACACGATGCACCAGCGTTCAAAAGGACTGCTCTCAGCACTGTCCACATGAAAAGGAAGTCCTGTGGAGTGATCTTCCCGGGTCTAGTGAAGGGGCTTCACCCCTCACATGCCTCCAGCAACTCCCACTGCAGCCCAGCTCTGAAGAACAACGAGCTGGGTGTACCAAGATGGCCGCCACCATGAACTACACGAGGGGCTACAAGAAAATGGCGGCCCCGCGCACTGCGGCGGGAAGAGGGGTCCCCGGGGGCCCCCACCAACAGGCGATCGATTGGCAAGTAGGCCCTGGGGAGCCAGGGAGGCAGCCCCCCCGCACAACAGCCGGAGGGAGGTGAGGGAGAGGGACACCACCGGAGGGGGGTGCACAGAGGAACAGAGGGGAACCCAGAGCAATGGGGGTCCGACCGTCCCAGGGAAGGGCCCGCGATCACCCGAGTCAGCCATGAGGGAAAGGGGGGAAACGTACTCACCATACCGGAACAGAGCGTGCGCCACTCCAGACAAAACCCCTCGCTGCCCAGTGGGGGGGGGGGGGGGGGGGGGGTTTCGGGCAAAAGAGACGCTGCGACTCGGTCACAGACCGGTCGTATGCGACTCGGTGGGACGTTTAACCCGCGAGCCAATCCCCGTCCAGCGGGACTATGTCCCGGCCGACCCAGCGCGGAGCTAGGGCCTGCACGCGCTCGTAGGCCGGCTAGAGTGACCACTGGATCTCAGCATCCAGCCCGTCGCCCAGATCCGGCATAATTGCTTGTAGATCTCACAGGAACAATGCGGAGAAAAAAAGCTAGCTAAAAAAAAAAAAAAAAAGATCTAAAAAAACTTGCCAGGACCAGAAATCTCAGCAAGGAACTTAGGTCCTTACTCTTGACTAGGCAGAAAAAAACTGACATCCTATATGAGAGAGAGAGAGAGAGAGAGAGAGAGAGAGATGGAATCTGCGTCTGTCAATGAGCGACAGAGAAAAAATCTTTTAAAAAAGTTTTTTTAAATGTACCAAAATATCGGCCGATACCGATACGAGATGACTAGGTATCGGCAATGACAAAACGATATTGATCACTAATTGATAAGCTAACCACCCTTCATATGTCTGCAAATTGGCATTGACAAAATCACTAACTCATTAGCATACCTGAAACTTCCAAAGCCGCGGCTCTGCTGCAAAGTCTGTGCAAACATTTCATATTTTCGGATGTCGTTATCGCTGACGGAACGGCGAGCAAAGCGCATAGCTTCCTCAAAGTGATCCCGGCGGATTTCAGGTACGGGGTCATCCTCCTCTACCTCCTGCATTAGGGAAAAAGAATGGTCAGAACAGACAAAACACTACAGCCTCGATCCTCACCAGTGGTGGTGTATAAATGATGGCAAACTATACAAGCCTTCTAAAACAGCTGATGGGAGCAAATTAGCTACATATAGTCTGTTTTCAATCTAAGGTGGCTGATAAACTTCAGTTAAAAAAAAAAAATAAATGAATAGGCACTATAGCTACAGATAAAAAAAAAAAATTATATATATATATATTATGATAAAACAAAATGAACGAAAAAAAAGAAAAAAATGATGGGCTTTACAGCACAGTTTAGCATTAAACTGAATTATGGCCCCAAAAGTTTTATTCTCCAACATACGCAGTGATACCTTACATGTATGAAGTCACAGTTTACATACACGTACTGTGGGCGCGTCTGCATTTGCAGTGTTTGTGCGTGTGTGTGTGTGTGTGTGTGAGTGCAAGTTAAGAAAAGGTGCATTTAATTTTTTTTTAATTATAAATCAAACTTTTTTTTTTTTTTTTAAACATTATTGCTTTCACAAGTAGGTTAACAAGCCCAATGGGATAGCATTGGGCAGGTGACAGCTACACTTTACAACTTTGTTCGATATACTCACCAGAAACGGTATATATCCTCTCCCCACGTCATATAGATACAAGTATTCTGTAGGAGTATGTACCTTTTTATATCCCTACCCATCAGGGTGTTCACACTCTATATCTCTGCCCACGTGTGGCTATTGACTTTCTAATTGTATGTAGAGGGGCTTTACCTCTATGACGTGGGGATATGATCAAAATCTTTGGATATGCTGTCTGTGTACGGTTACACCTTTACTAAGGCTTTTAACTCCTGCAAAGTCAGGAGAGTATCCCTTTCTTGCTCTGGCTATATTTTGTGCTTTTTTTCTGTGTAAAAAATAGCCTTTGGTGGAAAAACGCACATATATATATGTGCATCATTTACAGCAAAACCTTTCTTTTCTTGTATGTATGCATTTTCCTGTATGTGTTTTTTTAATTTTTTTTATATAAATTGGCTCACTTTTTGATCCATATATGCTGTATCTCTCCTTAGAAATGGATATCTTTTTTGCATGAGATGTACGTTTCTAGGGAGAAAGTATTGACGTTGGTGGGAGGATTATATTGATTTATCCTCGCCTTTGTGCGAGGGCATCTTGTGCCCAAAATTGCGTACTGCACTTTATTCTTTATCTAATTAGTACCCCTCCTGAATGAAATTAATTGGCCTCTATAAATGTCTGTGCACTTCCTTCCACCGTTCGCTCTGAGGAAACTGGCTTGGCACCAGTGAAACATGTCAGCGTAGATGTCATCAGCTTGTCTCTAATTGAATTTGGACCATCGTGACCATCGGGCACCGTACGGCTGGATCTTATCCGTTCCTCCGCCCCCTACATCCGGCGTGACGTCAGGCTGCCATTGACGTTCCTGTTCCCGCTACAGGGAAGCGTGCAGAGGGGAGCCAGACACGGGGAACGCCTTTGCCGGAGTGCACCGTCTACAGGTCATTTGGGTCAACATCTCCCGTGAAGACTTCCATGGCTTACACTCCAGGATGGTAACTCACTATCTCTCCTATAACAGTCTCTCTATTTGATGTGGTTTGAGAGAACTCATTATCCACACAACGCAGGGTTCACCTGAGAGTTTGTGTATATCAGCAAATCGCATCTGCCTGCCATTCAGTTACCAACTACTCGGCTCTTGTTGATTCCAGGTTCTTCATATAGGACCCTATATTACTCACATCCATTTACCCGTGGTGGTGAGCTCTCACTTGAGGAATTACATTGGCTGAGCCGTATATGGGCAGTACTTATGCGATTGATTCTTTGACCCATTGCTTGATCTCATTCACCCTCCTGGTTTATGTAACCTGATATCCCTCATCATCATCATTATTATGATCATCATCATCAGTACTACCATCTAATTATCTTTGGAAGCTCATTTAACCCGGGTTGATGGTTTTCATTTGGATGATATTGTGTTTTTAATCTGCTTTTACTTATGTTATGTCACACCTTATTACACTGATTTTGCTACCTTGCACTGGCACATGTGCCTTAAAAAGTTTATTTGTTTAAATTGCATAACGGTGTCCTTAGTTGACTCCTTTTCTGGGGGGATTCTTGTACTGCATACCATGGCTGAAGGGTTTGTCTGTCTTTCCCGTTCTCTCCTGATCTCATTCTCAATTGATTCACGAATTGCCAGTTTGCAGGCCCGCTGACAGATCTCAGTAAGGTCAGCACCAGAAAATCCATTGGTCATCTTGGCCAGGAAGTCCACGTCCACATCCTGCAAAATAAACATAGAAAAGATGATGATTTCTACACTCACCGAGTGTAATCAAGTTAAAAAAAAAAAGATCCAGAACATAAATAGGTTTTATCATAAAAAATAAGTAGGGCCAATGTCAACGGGCTTTTTGTCAATTCAAAATTGCTTCTCTATCTTTACAAGGCTACGGCAATGCAGAAACAAAATGAAATTCAGGTCAACTATAGGTCAAATGCACCCATCAATGAATTCTGAATGATCTTGGATGTCTCAAGCTGCTGGTGAGAAGACCAATATTGATAGGTTTGTGACCAATTAAAAAAAAAAAAAAAAAAAAAAAAAAAAGGACCAAATGTCGGACACCCTGAAGAAAGGTACGCACCAGGGAGTGTGTGGCCAAAGGTCGTTGGAAAAAGACTGCCAAAGCCGACACCTTGCTCTTGATGGTAGTCGAGGTCAACTTCTGCGAGCTGAAGGAGACTCCGCAAGCTGAAGGAGATCGTTCAGTACTGCGATCCCCCATTGGCGTAGCAAAGCTAGCACTGGGGCTAACACTTGAGAAGACCCGAGGAGCAGAGGCGAGACCAAAGGGTAACGCCACAAACTGATAATTTCTCCTCTCCCGCAGCAAAGTTGAGGAAGCGCTGGTGACTGGCACATATTGGAATGTGAAGGTAAGCATCCTTTATGTTGATAAAGGCGAGGAAACCTCCTGAGGCACGGATGCCAACACCATGCGAATGGACTCCCATCTGAACTTCTGCACCCGCACAAAGCAGTTCAGTGCTTTGAGGTCCAGGATTGGATGCACTTTGCCTTCCTCCCTGGGAACTGTAAACATATTTGAGTAAAAACCCTGAAAAGGTTCTGAAGTCGGAACCGGGACAATCACCCCTTGATGTAACCGGTCTTGTACCGCCCCAAACAGACTCTGTAAGCGGTCCGGGGACAGGCGAAAGTTGTAACGAAAGAACCTTGCCGGGGACAAGAGCGAAACTCGATCTTGTAGCCAGACCCAATGACTTCGTGGACCCACTTGTCTTGCAGCAGGGAAGCCCATGGGCTCGGAAACCAGCGAAGACGTCCCCCAGCTGTTCTCCCTCCAGGTCACGGTGTAAAAGCTTAGCCCACTCGGTCAGAGTTTGCGATACCAGGGCAATGGGGATAACCGGCCTCATTGCCAAACCAGCCAGATTGCACATATTGCATGCGGGCCACAGCCTCCGCCTTCCTGTCAGTCGGATCCCAAAAGGCCGCCAGGGACTCTCAACCGGAATCATGGTTGCCTTGTTCAATCTGGAAACCAGAGGGTCCACTTCTTAAAGCGGAGTTCCACTCAAATTCCGCTGATCTGCTTCCTCCCCCCCTCTGGTGCCCAATTTGGCACCTTTCAGGGGGGAGGGGGGAATGGGTACCTGTCCCTCGGAAGTTCGGCCCCACTCCTTTTTCTTCCACCGCTAGGCCAATTACAGGTGGGGAGATGGGCTCCAAAGACTCCATGAGTCACCAGGAGGACCCCACAAAGTGCAAAACTGCAAGGGACAACCTCCACCACGCTGGCAGCACCACCCGGTCACCAGGCACAAGCACTAAATGATCCTCAGCAGAGAGGGAGAGAACCCCACCAGACTCACCACCCAGCAGAAACAGGCACCTGCAGCCACCAGGATAATCTGCACTCCACGTGCGGCTATCAGGAAGTGAAAGGATCCAGGAGTCAGCACCAGGGAATCCCACCACGGAAATCGCCACCCACATGGCTCCACTGTCATGGCCGCTATTTTAAATGGCAAACCACCGCAAAATGGCAGCCCACCGTATAGAGAAACATAGGTTACAACAAAATGGCGGCACCACGAGGCTTACTGGGACCCAGGCTTCAAGGACAAACCCAGGCAGGACGGAGGTCCCTGGCAGGAGCCCCCACCAGGTACAAACCTCCCCCGCGGTCAATCTTCCGGTCGCCGGCAGTGCACCCCCCCCAGAGCAGAGAATAGCGCCCTGCCCCCACTCCCAGGAGGTGGACCAGACCACCCCAACATATGTGGAGGGGTAGGATGGGAGACAAGATGACAGGGGATGGGGTTGTTTGACCATCCCAAGGAGGGGCTTACGTCCACTCCAAAAACCCTCCGGGGGGTGGGGGGGGGGGGTACAACAGCTACTCACCATAACAGGAACCAGGCAGGCATCGCTTCAGACAGAACCCCTTTTCTCCTAGTGTGGAGCTGAGGTCTACACGCGCTTGCTGGCCAGACTGGGGTGACCACTGAATCTAGATTACCCAGCCGATTGTAGATCTCTCAGGAAAAATCCAGGAGAAAACATTTTTTTTTTTTTTTTTTAAAGTGCCAGGACCAAAGATCGCAGCAAGGAACTAGGTACTGACTAGGCAGAAAAAAAAAAAAAAAACCGAGTGCCTATAGCAGAGAGAGGGAGTATACCCCCTGGGACTACCCATGGGCGTAGCCAGACTTTCGGCCTAGTGTCCTACTCCTGTAGGGGGCAGTATAACCCAACAAGCATGAAGATCTGAAGCGGTGTCCGTCAAGGTACTAAAGAGAAAACTGAACAGGCAGACTCTTTATTGTAGAAGGCACATTCAAGGTCTCTTCTGCAATAAAATATACTTGCCTGTTCGCAGTTTTCTATAGAATGTACACGGAGCTGCTCATGAGTGAAGTCATCCCATGCCGGCCAATGTACATAGCCTAAGAATGGCATCCAGGATGACCAAGGAGAAATGCCTGGGCCAGTGAGGGACCTTAAAACATTTAGGGAAAAAGTACTATGTGTCCAATATTTTTTTTTAGTGGTTTGGAGGAGCAGTGACTTGCCTTGGCGACTGGAGACTTCCTTAGGTTGGCCTTTAGGATGGCAATGCGGGACTTCTCATCGGGTAGTGGAATGTAGATGAGCTGATCCAGACGGCCAGGACGCAGAATGGCGGGGTCAATGATGTCAGGTCTGTTGGTGGCTCCAATGATGAAGACGTTCTTTTTCGTGGACATTCCATCCATCTCAGTCAGGATCTGGTTGATGACTCTGTCAGCAGCTCCACCACCATCACCGACATTGCCACCACGGGCCTTGGCAATGGAGTCCAGTTCATCAAAGAAGAGAACACAAGGAGCGGCCTGTCTAGCCTGTATAAGGAAACAAAAAAAGTATTTTTTTTTTTTATAAACAAACTAATGACATTCTCAGGGCAGGCCAGAAAGTATAAATCACTCCATTCAAACAAAGGCTCTTACCTTGTCAAAGATCTCTCTGACATTGGCTTCAGATTCTCCAAACCACATGGTGAGCAGCTCGGGGCCTTTGATGGAGATAAAGTTGGCCTGGCACTCATTGGCAATAGCCTTGGCTAACAAAGTCTTACCACACCCAGGTGGCCCATAGAAAAGTACACCTTTAGATGGCGTCATGCCAAACTTCAAAAATTTGTCTGGATGCTCCACAGGATACTGAAATTAAACAGAACAAAACAAAGGTTATTCCTACAGACACATCAAATTAGATAGCAAAGGCAGGGTATTTAGTACAGTTGCACTGGTGCAGATAATAAGCATTTGCTCAGGTATCAGTACGCGTGCAAATGCTCTGATAGCCGAAACCAATACGTTCTGCCTCGGTTCTTTCAGCTGGATTTCCCAGCTAACAACTGAAATGTAAAGAAAAGAATGGTGGCAATTATTGGTTAAAGAGGAAATCCAGCACCTCCCCCCACAAAAAAAAATACAAGTCAGCAGCTACAAATACTGTAGCTTCTGACTTAATACTAGGACACTTATCTGTCCTGGAATCCGGCAATGTCCGGGTAACCTCGCCATGGCGAGATCATCCAGAAGTGGGTACCTGTCAAAACCAGGTACCCATTCCCCACTCCCCCCGAAAGGTGCCAAATGTGGCTTGGGAAGGTTGAAAGCTGAGCTTCCCCGTATGGATGGAGCTCCGCATTAACGGGGCCGCCGCGTCCTTAACACTCAATGACATTTCAGCTGTCCATGGGACTGGTCGAGAGTGCTGCTTCGGATTAATCTGCCTAAACCTGAAAGAGGGTAAAATCTTCGGCTTTGTCCCTCAGGCACCCACTGAACATGGGGGACCCGGAGACGTTTTTTTATTTTAAATAACTGCAAAGCAGGGAATAAGCTTATTGGTTCACAATTTTGGAGTCATCCCTACCCACTCTAACTCCACCCCCCCACTAAGTCCCAGTTGCCCAGGAGAAGATATACCAGCAGTGCTCAGCTGATCCCAAGGCGCTCCGCTCCAGAGGATCCACCTGTTATAAGAAGCTGCATCCCAACCACTCCAGCCCTCCACCCTTATTCCACCCCCAACTACCCTGTCCTCACTTAACCCCCCACCCCCATCTCCAAAACAACCCCTGTACCTACTCTCCCTAGGCGATATGTATTGGCGAGTACTAAAACGGTATCATACTTGTACTCTGGGTTTAAAAAAAAAAAAAAAAAAACGGTATCGATGCATCCTATAGTATGTAGTACAGTAAATATATGCTGCCTTCCCTTCACTCCTTCACTGCCTTGCTTGCCCACCGGAGGCAAATAGAAAAACAAAAGCCCTGTGTGAGTTTCAGGTCTGGTTCGAGTCAAAACTGACACAGGACTAAGGACATTCTTCCTTGTTTCCACAAAAAAAAAAAGGTTTAGACCCGACGTTTGGTCATTCAAGCACCCAGGGCTGCAACATGGATAAAAAAGGAGAATCACATGCTCCCTTATATCCAGAGGTACCAGGTTCAATTTTTCTCTGGCAGCAAAACATGGAGGCAAGGGAGTAAATGAAGGTCAAATATAAGCAGCAAATTGGGGGGGGGGGGGGGGGGCTGGCTTTGGAATGTACCAGCTACTTCAAACTAAAAAGGCATGCTCACATGATCAACAATCTAGTTACCCCAGAAACATGTGCTGTCCGATGGGCCTGCTTTACAATTAGAGAGCTATGCAGTGTCTGCACCCACCATCAACTGCTAAGGCGGGGGGGGGCACATATCTCCTGGATTCAGCCCTATGGGTACAATATAAGAATCACAGGAACCCCATTAACAGAATAGATTTTTGTTTGGATTTTTGTAACCTGCTTAGACCCATTATTGTATAATCGAGTACTTCAATGTAAGACATTACAGAGAAGACTTGCCAAAAGGGATTTAGGGGAAGAAAATAAAAAATAAAAATTCAGGGGTATCAAACAGAAAATGCTATAAGCGATAATAAGGTTGAAGATTGATGTACATCAAAGCCAACCTCTCTTCGTTTTCTAACAGTTAAACTTGATGAACTAGTTCCATCATGATACATGATAGGCGTTATGGTTGACTCACCTGCACCAATTCCTGAAGCTCCCTTTTAACATCTTCTAAGCCACCAATATCCTCCCAGGTAACCTGTGGCACCTCCACCACAGTCTCACGCAGTGCTGATGGGTTGCTCTGACTAAGTGCCCACTGTAAGGAACAGAATATGTGTTATCCAGGAGATATTGTAAAACAACTTAGTTTCCAAATGTTAATCTTGTAATACGAGGGACAACTTTCTGACTTTTAAAAGGAAAAAAAAAAAAAGGTAATCAACCGCAGAGTCATTGGGAAATTGTGGACCTCCTGGAGCCTCAAGCACAAATTTTGAAGGTGTTAATTTTGAGAGAGGTGTTCGTCTCTAGCCATTCAATAACCAAGAGACATTAAAAGACAAAAAATGATGGAATTTGAAAGCTTTAAACATACCCTGAAGTCGTCCATAGTGACAGCCAATGAATTCATCACTTCAGCATCTATGGTTTCATCTTCTAAGTCTATGAGGTCCATCTTCTTCCGGATGGCCTGGAGAGCGGCTTCGGAGCACAGCGCAGCAAGATCGGCCCCAACATGCCCATGTGTCTCATTTGCTACCTGGAGAGAGAGAGGGGAACAGTGAGAACAAAAGTAGACACTTTCCACGATCAAACAGGAAAATTATTATTCAGCCAATAGTTAAATCCTTATGTCTTGCAGGATCCACAGAACGGATTCTGCTCTTTTATTTCTAAAATTCCCATACTGACAGCAAAACAATTGTAACCCAATAAAAAGGCCTGTCCACAGAAGACATTTTGCATGTGCTTCTGCTTTGGTGTGCATTAGAAATGTCTCTGAACAAATTAATGTATTAAAGACCTTAAAAATTACTAAACCCCAAATTTTACCATTCCCAAAAGAAAACTCAAATGCTAAATAAATATCATTAAATCTTTAAGCATACCAATGTTCTCCATTAGAGTTCTGCCTACTAGTGCACGTGCAGTGTATGCTACATTTAAGGCATGGCTCTAGTGATAACTCAGAGATGCCAGTGTGCTTATGTCAGCTCTCATCCAACCTTTTAAGCCTTGAATGGCTGTTCATGCTATTCACATGCACAGAACTATGGTGTCAACTGCAGGACCCTTTGCACTGCAAAACGAGAAAGGAAACTGGGCGCTGCATGTGACCACCATACCGTGTCCTTATCGTATCAAAAAACAGGTAGAGGAATAAGTTACATATAGGCTGAAGCTTATGCCTGGAAGCACCCCTTAAAGTGGCATTCCACCCAAAAGTGGAACTTCCTTTTACATGCATTTTGTGACACTACAAAACACCTCCCTCTTATATAGAGTGTATCCTAAACATATATCTATGTGAAAAAGCTCATACGAGGAGTGGTACGCTCCAGCACTCGACGGAACGGAAGTGAGGTACTGAAGGGATGTAAGTCTCCACCCAACTGCCACTCCTGAGGATGTCACGCTGACAAAACGAGTTGGGTGGAGCCTCTTACGTCACTTCCAGTCTGTTTTACGCAGGAGCGTCCCATACATATGATTAAGTGCTACTGCTTGTATATGTATACAAGAAAATATTTATGGTGTGATTTTATAGTTTTTGAAGGGTTCTAAATAAATGGTATAAAACTATTGAAGATTGCCCTCTGGCTCCCTTTTTATGTACAACACTGGAGTGGAGAAGAAAAAGTGAGAGGAGGCCCAGTGCCGGCAGGGAAGGAGAATAAACCCTGAGGGGGGGGGGGGGGGCAGTGCATTTGACCTGCTTATTTAATATAAGGGGTCCTGGAGCTTGGGTGAGTGTGGCTCAAGAAGGGGGGGAGTACGTGTGTCACAAACACCGAAGTGTGTATAATCTACACTTTGACGTGTCCTATAGCAAATAGTGAAAGTATAGTGACATGCACAAAGCTATTTATATGAAACAGATTATATATATATATATATATATGATAAAGATCAAGATATACACAAACCGTATCTCACGATAGTGAGTACACCCCTTACATTTTGTAAATATTATTATACCTTTTCATGTGACATCACTGAAGAAATTACACTTTGCTACAATGTAAAGTAGTGAGTGTACAGCTTGTATAACAGTGTAAATTTGCTGTCCCCTCAAAATAGCGTAGCCATTGAAAGGTGACCTGTAGCGCCACTATATATATTTATATATATATATATATATATATATATATATATATATATATATATTATATTATATATATTTGGCTCCATAGTTATGTCCCTGGTAGAGAGATAAAGGTGGTGGCAGCTACATTGGCATACATTTATTTCCCATTACACGGTAACAATTATCCACAAATCTGTGCAAATGTTTCAAAATCTACTAGTGTGTGGCAAGCTTAGGAGGGCACAATGCGCAGCAGATAGGAATGTTTAGTTCCCCTTTAAAACAAACATCTGTGGCCAGCAAAACAAAGAACTATTCTATTAAATGCAAACCTGTTCTAGATCCACATCTTCAGCCAGCTTCATGTTTTTGGTGTGTATTTGAAGAATTTCCAGCCTTCCAGTAGCATCAGGAATTCCAATATCAACCTCTCTGTCAAATCGGCCTAAAGCGGAGACAAGCACCACTTGTTAATCTTTAAGGTTCCCAAGCAAATGTACAACATGATAAAAGGTGTAAATCCATTCTGCAGTGAGCTGGATACACGGGGTTACTCGCAATGTTAGTAGATGACAAGAGGGATAAGGAATCAGAAGCGTGGTTTAAGGTGCAATACGGCTGAGGGCCAGCCCAGGATAAAAGAGTCTCTGCTCAACATATAAAGCAAAAAAGGGCCCTAGCCTTGTTTATATGTTAGATTGGAGGATGACATGTCTCCTGTTACATCAAATCCATCTTTAACAGTCTCTCATAGCATGGGGGCCCTCTTTAAAATAACAGTCTGAATGTCAAAGCTCTTGAACCATCACTTCGTATACATAAATTTCCTTGTGAAGGGGTAAGATATTCTTTTGACCAATCAGCATCACTAGATAAATGAACTCACCAAAACGTCGCAGTGCTGGATCAATGCTGTTGGGTCGGTTGGTGGCAGCCATGACGATGACATGCGCTCTTTGTTTTAGACCATCCATAAGGGTTAGCAGCTGAGACACAATACGACGCTCCACCTCTCCGTGTGTCTGCAGAGCCCAAGAGAAAAATTCATTACAGTGCACCTTTCCTGTGACTACTTATGGAGACAAAACCGTAATAATGGAAATGTATTTAGTTTTCAGAGTATGGTGTTGAGCAACCTCCTGAAAAATGAGTAACACAAGACTTAATTCCTTAATGGCCAGAGTTCTTTTAGGCTACAAAACTGTGTGAGCACACAGGTATCCAACACTTCTAAAAGTATTGTACATATGAAGAACAAAGACTGCAGCGCTAAAGGGAGGGAAGTAGCAGACTGATGCCCCCGGAAACTGGAAAAATCACCAAAGTAGACACCGCTACTTCAGTGATATCCAGTTGTTTCTGGGTATTGTGCTAAGCGGCCAGCCTGATGCACTGTAAACACTGGAGGTCAGCAGTTTAGCAAGAGCACCACCATTCAGTGATTGCATTATATTTTCCGAATTAATGAAAGGCGTTCTCTGATTGAACAGTGTGGAGAGGTGCAGGTGAGACCTCACGGAGTCTACTTCAGTGATTTCCAGCTTCTAGGAGCATTGGCCAGGTTATGGTATATACATCATTACATTGGTTCAAGCTGGACCAACGTAACTAGGTTAATATACATCATGCCTGCAAATTCATCTTTAACCACTTAAGGACACGGCCTTTTTCTGACACTTATTTACACGTTAAAATTAATAGTTTTGCTAGAAAATTACTTTGAACCCTCAAACATTATATACATTAGATTTTTAGCAGAGACCCTGGAGAACGCCATGGCGGTCTTTGCAATATTTTAGGCCACACTGTAATTGCACAGCAGTCTTTCAAAACACAATTTTTTGAAAAAAAAAACAAAAAACAGTAAAGTCAGCCCAATTTTTTTGTATAATGTGACAGATGTTACGGCGAGTAGATAACCCAACATGTCATGCTTCAAAATTACACACACTCGTTGAACGGCGACAAACTCCAGTACCCTAAAATCTCCACAGGCGAAGCTTTAAAAATTTGTTACAGGTTATCTGTTTAAAGTTAAACAGAGGAGGACTAGTGCTGGAACTAATGCTCTCACTCTAACGATCGTGGTTATCTCACATGTGTGGTGTAAACATTGTTTATATATGTGCGAACGACTTACGTAGGCGTTTGCTTCTGCGCGCGACCTCGGAGTGACAGGGCGCTTTATTTTTACATTTTTTTTTGGATCACTTTTATTCCTATTACAAGGAATGTAAACATCCCTTGTATTAGAGATGAGCATGAAAAGTCCCCTTTATTGAGATATGGGGTCAAATAAACTAAATTGAAAAAAAAAAAGCTCTTTAAGTGCCGTTCACATTTCTGCGATGCTGGAACGCTGCGAATATACAGCGTGTTCCCGCATCGTATCCGCACCCCTGGCAGTTCACAGTGCCATATGAGATACACTGGGGGTGACAATTAGAAGTTGACACCCCTAAATCGGATCGCATATCGCAGTGCGATCTGAAAGTTCGCACAGAATCGGATCGCACTAGTGCGAACCACCATGTGATCCGATTCTGCTGCGGACCAAAAAAAGGGTCCTGTGCGAGTTAGGTGCAATTGCGAATTTGAACCGCACAGAGATCACATGTAATTTTAGGAGCAGTGCACTCCGAATTACATGCGATCTCTGTGATCGCAGAAATGTGAACCGGCACTTAGGCCGTTAGGTGAAAGTGATGTCAGACGCCAGTCCTTTCAAGAGCATTGAGTTGAGTGGGGGCCATCTTGCCCTCACTCAACTACCTGCCTATCGCTCCACACTGAATCTGCTGCCGGGACTACTTTTATTTGAAAGAGGATCACCCACTATATAAAAAAATAATGTGGTATGGCAGGTAGCTGCTGCCATAACAATGATATACAACATCAAATTGATGATGTGTATATCTATCACACACACACACACACAGTGGGCGGTCCGAAAATGGTAAAAAAGAAAAAAAAAATTTGTTTTAGAATGATACTTACCTAGGTGGATGCAGCATTGGTCCTCTGCCGGCACTAAGGCGGAGAACCAAGCAATCAAAGACTGCCGATCCCTCAGTTTTCCAAGCTCCCTGAAGAGAGAGCGAGTAATCACCGCTGTCTACTCTGACCCCCCCCCCCCCTCTCCTTGCTCATTGGAGCACTGGGCCGTGAAGGGGCGGGAGAAGGCAGCTCAGGCTCTCAGCAGCTTGCGGTGGGCAAACCCTGACCATATGGTAACCATCGTTCCCGAGCCTAGACTGGCTCTGCGACTGACAGAACCAACTGCACGCCTGTGATACAAAGAAGTACAGCCCAACGAGCATTGGCTGTACTTCTCCTTTAAACATTGCACATCCCAAAAAGTAAAACACCACCATTAAAAACATGTCCTAGAAGACATGCCTCTACCCATCGTGCAAATAAAATACTGAGAGGATTAGAACTTATTCGAATTCGAGATAAAAACAAAAAATGTGAGCCAGGTATCCCCATGACAGAGGACTCCTCCCAGAAACCCACCTTCTCTCTTTTGGGAGCAATGGCATCCAGTTCATCAATAAAGATAATGGCAGGGGCATTCTTCTCTGCTTCCTCGAAGGCTTTGCGCAGGTTGCTTTCAGACTCACCAGCCAATTTACTCATAATCTCAGGACCTAGGATGACCAAGCATGCACAAAATCATCATCAAATATCTTCAAAGGATGGAGCATTTTTTTCTGTTTTGTCACCAGTTCAGTAATGAAAATTGGGTGGTAACGAACAAAAAAAAAAATTGAAAAAAAAGCACTTGGCCTAAATACATCCCTCTGTCTGATCAAGATTTGTAGAATGTTGAAAGTTTAAGTTTAATCAGATTATATATAAGGTGCAGCTTCTAACGCACTGTGAGACGCTCAGATTGTGTGAATATTTACTTAAATTATTCAACCGTGAATACAAATGGACTGTTTACCTTGAATACCCAATTATGAGCAAAATAAGCACTTAGTGTCCATTCACACTACTGCGACTTGTCAGCCTGACAAGTCGCGGTCCATTGTGTGCTAAGGGAACCGTTCTAATAGGAGCGACTCAAGTCGCTCCGACTTAGAAAAAGATTCTTGTACTACATCGGAGCGACTTGCATAGACATTATATGAAGTCCGTGCAAGTCACGCCGAAGTCATGGTGCACGCGACTTCACAGGTCGCCCCCGAAGTCGTGCCGCCTTAGTGTGAACCGGCACTTAAAGTTGACTTGAGGTTTAAAAAAAAAAAAACAACCACTGTGACAGTCACCGCTAGTACATTATAAATGGGTATACAGTTTCCGGGCTTTGTGTACCTCGTAGGACTTACTCGTAACTCCTGATCCAACACACAACCACCCTTATTGTAGGCATCTGAAGCATGCTGACCCTCATCCGGGATTAGATGCAGCTGGCTACCCAGCATGCACCTCCTGATCTTGCGCATGTGCAGTGGGAATGAATCACAGCCTACTGCGTCTAGCAGATCGCCATAGCAATGTTAGCAATGGAGGAAGTTCCCACCCCGTTGCTATGGCAATCTGCAAATCAAGCAACCCAGAAGGAAGCATTGCGTCATTTCCGGTTGTGAAAGAATGCGATGCTAGCAGCAGAGGGGGCCCAATCAATGGGTACCCCCTGCTGCTAGCATCCTGTTATTTTACAACCGGAAATGATGCAATGCTTCCTGCCGGGTTGCTTGATTTGCAGATTGCCATAGCAACGGGGTGGGAACTTCCTCCAACGCCACCTCACTTATCCCAGGAACCAATGGGCAAGTGGAAATGATGTACCATGCCCCAGCGAAGATGGACAGAAGCACAGCCTTTACTCAACTTCACTTATCCAAAAATTAATTTAGGTGTGGTCAGCAATAACTGCAGCTATTGTACATTTCTCACCATTGATAAGGAAGAAGAAGGCGCCAGTTTCATTAGCTACAGCTCGAGCAATCAGGGTCTTTCCAGTTCCTGGGGGTCCGTATAGCAGGATACCACGTGGAGGCTGTTTTGTACAATAAAGAAACGGTCACTGTGTGACACAAATAAGGCATTTCTCTTTGTGAAGAGGTAAGCACCCATCTATGCTTTGATGATTCAGAGATAAATAAAAAAAAAAAAAAAAAAAAACACATTTACCCTGGTTATGCCTTTAAAAACATTGCAGGAAAATACCTGTTGTGCCTGCCACAAATCCAATGAGCTCTTAACTTTCTGTAGTGAGAGGACAATGCTAATGCACTAAAATACCAAGGAATATGTCCAGTCCTGCCTGAAATGGACTACAGAAAACCTTCCAAATCTCATCTTCATAGGGAGAAGGTGTTCTGTAGTTCACCAGGTAAAAACAAAGGGCTGACAACCCTGCTTGGGGAAACCTAGCCAGCGTTGTTTGTATACTACAGAAGTTGAGTGTTCAATGGATTTTGGGTAGTAAAAAGAACACACGTGGATACGGGCATGTATTGCAGAAATCGCTTTTCTTTTTTTTTTTTTGCTCAGACAGAATACAAAAAAAGGGGTCTTCCGCATTTTCTATCAGCTCATTATAGCCAAGCAGCGAGTGTTCCAGAAAATGATGCCCCAAACTATTCATTTGTAATAAACTTCGCAATTTTTTAACTAAATAAAACTTTGTTAGTGTATCTTTCTGGCAGGAGTCATCACCTTTAAAATCCCAACTTTCTTCTACAAATTGTATTACAATATACTAGGGGATGTGGTGCTGACCAATAGTGTCAATATATACAATATATTAGAACCCTAACACAGAACACAACTAAAAAGGAATTTTGACTATATACCACTGAAGGTCGGAAACAAGATCTGCATGCTGGAAAGGTCTGTATTATAAGGATATATGGCATATACCTAAACTCGTAGAAATCGGCATAAACCGCACAACTTTGTGTATTACCTTTACACCAATAGCCTTAAAGAGTGCAGGGTGCCTCAGCGGGAGCTCCACCATCTCCTTAATTTGTGCCAACTGTTTTCTGCAGCCACCGATGTCATCATAACCCACTTCATTCAGAGACTCTTCCTCATCCTGACAGAGCAAGCATTACCAAAATTACTACACAGTGAGGATCAGAAAGACTGCATAAAAAGATTCAAATTATTTCGATTGTTTTTTTTTTTTTTTTTTTCTTATCAGTTTTTTTTTTTTTGCTTAAAACAGGAAATTCTAATCTCAAAGTATCACAATTGGAAACAATTTTGAAAATGGATTTTGGCAAATTGCAAAAACTGTTCCTAGGTGGAAAAACAAAAAATAAAACATTTACTCAGTATTTTCACTTAATGAAAATCTGACAATGAACACTAGAAACCACCTTCGGAGGGAAGGACGGATCCGGACGAGATGAAGGAGATGAAGTACCGGGGGGGGGGCTACGGTGGGGCAGAGAGAAACCCAGGAGTGTGAAAGTCCGACCATCCCATTGAGGGGGCCGCGTCCACCACAAAATCCGCCGGGGTGGGGGAGAAGGGAGGCGTACGACATTTACTCACCATATCAGGAACAGACGGGCGCCATCTCCTGACAGCAGGACCCCACGCCACCGAACTGGGGGGGGCTGTCGGCCAAATAGGAACGCTGCGACATAAGCCTAAACCCTGTCGTGTGCATCCTGGTGAGACATTTAACTCGCGGGGCCAGTCCCTGTCCAGTGGGACTATGTCGCGGCCGACCCAGCGCGGAGCTAAGGCCTGCACGCGCTCGATGGCCAGACTGGCGTGACCACTGGATATAGATATTCAGCATGTCGCCCAGCTCAGCATAGTTGCTTGAAGATCTCACAGGAAATAAAATCTGGAGAAAAAGGCTAGCTAAAAAAAAAAATCTACATAAAAAATACTTTCATGCCAGGACCAAATATCCCAGCAAGGAACTAGGCAGATTAAAAACGGACATCCTATGCAGGAAGAGAAGGGGTGTACCCTCCGGGACTGCCCATAGACATAGTAAGAACTTTTTTTCTGCCTAGTGTCCTACTCCTGTAGGGGGCAGTATAACCCTACTGATATGGATCAGAGAACTGCGTCCGTCAATAAACGATAGAGAAACTGAGTTTAAGAGTAAAGTTAAGATAAAGATAAGAGGATTAGAAAACAGAAAAAGAGAAAAAAAAAAAACACACTAAAGGGGACAAGGTTAAAAGGACATCTCTACCCCTAAGAATGGCCCGGGCCCTCTGCTATAAAGTCAGCAAAGGCGGAGAATCGGAAATGAGGCCATACAGTCCACATAATGGAGTGGGCTTCGTCGGTTCCCGTGTCCCAGGAAATCATGCGTTCCAGATGTTTGATCCTGTCCATTTCACACGTCCAATCCGCCATTGAGGGTGCCAGTGGCTGCCTCCAACATCTAGCATTCACAGAGCTGGCAGATGCCAGGTGTCGGATTAGGCTTTTTTAAATTTGTTTATAGGAGCCAGGCAACATGGACAGTACGGTTATACGAGGTTCATTTGGGAACTTGTCCCCTGTGAGAGTTTGTCATACAGGCGAAGAATTTTATCCCAGAAGGGAATAATCTGAGGACATGAGCTCCATATGTGCGACATGGTGCCAGGCACCTGCAAACATCTCCAGCATGTATCTGGTATGGCATGGTCAATTTTATGGAGGACACTAGGGCAAGGATACCACCTAGACAGAATTTGGTAATTGCGTACTTCGGCTATAGAGCTGACAGACAGTTTAAAAGAAAGTGCCAGTGTTTTTTTCCACTCCATCTTCTCACCAGGTACACATAGCTCCGGTTCCCATTTCGATATAAATGGAGGAGGGTCAGGGTGGGTTTCTTGTAACAAGATCTGATAAAGTTGAGAACCAGTGGCTTGGTCTGTCAGTTCAGTCAGGTCACTAGCGTTCGGTAGCTTGCCCAAGAAGTGAGCTAATTGGGTGTGTTCAAGCCAAGCTCCAGGTGGGTTGTGGCAGTCGGGGAGCAGTTGAAGCAAGGGGATCATTTAACCTTTACAGAGCGTATGTGTCAACAAAGGATTGTCTGCCAGGACAGGAATTTGGTGTTGATACAAGTAGGGGAAAAGGATGTGATGCCAAACAAAGGGAACTAGGTCTAGAAGATAATCCCTTAGCCGGATATGTGTCCCATATCTGTAGTGTGTTGGATGTTGCAAGAGGCAATAGGGCAGAGGGGGGTCTATGTAGTGGGTCCGTCCAAGGGTGAGATCTGGAAGTATCAGATCATTCTCCAAGATGGACCATAGTTTGGTGGAGTGGCCGTAATACCAATCAGTCACCCGGGTAAGCACTGCCACATGGAAATATACCTGCAGGTCGGAAAGAGTGTCGGAAAAAGCAAATTCTTCACTAGCGTTAAACAATTCCAAGGTGTATAGGCTATTTCGAGATCTCTTGTGCTGCCAAATAAAGGATCGGATAGCTTTATTGATAGCCTGTAAAAAGCCCTGTGGTGGAGAAACAGGAAGAGCCTGAAATACATATAATCTTGGGTAGAATGTCCATCTTAACAGCATTAAAACGGCCAAACCAAGAAAGGTTCGATTTATCATATGTTTGATGACATGCGTGTATCATCCGGAATGTGGCGTGTAGTTGATATCCGTCAGGGTAGACAAAGAGGAAGGTATATTGATGCGAAGGTATTCGATAGCTGTATTTTTCCATTTAAAGGAGAAGGTAGTATGCAGGCTAGATAAGAGATTCTCGTGCAAAGATAGGTTAAGGGCTTCGGTTTTATCGTAGTTAACCTTAAAGTTGATCACCATGCTAATCTTCATTAGCATTTTGGTAATAGCGGGGAAAAGACTTCAAGGGATTAGAGATGTACAATAAAAGGTAATATCCTATGAAAAGGTTTTATATGACGAAACGCGTCTATCACGTTATAGACAGCCTGCATTGCTTGTTCATTACTTTTGCCTGTACCGCTGGATGTTTGTAAAAGCATTTCCGTTTATTTAAGTGATTTTAGCGGATTTACACTACGTTTGCCTCCCTTGGTCTATATTTTTAGGTCTATTTATAATTTCATCCTTCCTCGATTCTACATGACATCTACCAATCGGAGCACCCGCGGTTACTGCATTAGTTGGAGGAACCGAGGATCTATTATATGAGCCCTATGTGACCCATTTACTGCATGGTAATCTGGGTCTACAGTATCCGGTGCGTGCATATTTCCTTCTGATGGTGTTGGGATCTGGCAACCACTGTGACCACACACACATATCACCTTGGATATTAGTTTCACCTTTACACATGGGACCTACTTCAATTCACTCACTATATATATATATATATATTATATATATATATATATATATATTATATATATATATATATATATATATATATATATATATATATAATCTCATTTATTTGATTACCCTCAGTGGACTTTCTCGTTTTATTCACCGTTTCAGCGCTGCACTATTATATATATATACATATATATATATATATATATACATATATATACATACATATATATATATATATATATATATATATATATATATATATATATATATATATATACATATATATATATATATTTCCATGGTATCAACTTTTTTGTCATGGTTTGTGCTAGCGGCTTTTTTTTTTTTATTTTATTGGGTTAGCGCAATACATTATCTTTTTGTACAATAAAAGGTCGTCTGCAAATAAGGAAGAAGCCAATATATTTAGGTCTGGTTCACACCTATGCGTTTTTCAGTTTTGCAGAAACTCACCACAACTCATTTAAAATAAGAAGTCCCGCTGCTCCAGGTGAATATATGCAGCTGTGGTATCTACTTCCAAGCCTGTAGTATAGGGTGCACACCCTGTCACTGCTGCAGACACATTTGAAAAGGAAAAAGATTGGACGGCTACACACTGATGATTTTTCAATAAATATTTGTATGCATTATATCAAAAACATGGCACAATTGGCATATCAGCAGGGAAGAAGGGAGGTTGATGCGTTTCATACGTTAACACGTGCTTTGCCAAACCAACTTGACAAAGCATGTTTAATGTGTGAAACGCGCGACCCTCCCTGCCGATATGTCAATTATGCCATGTTTATTGATGTTTTTTCAATACATTTTTGGGTGCATCACATATGGGTGTGCAGCCATCCAATCCTTTTCCTTTCCATACAATTCATTTCACATAGTTTCCTATAGATCAAGTTCACATCTGTGCGTTTTGCCCCAGTACATTTTTTTTTTTTTTTAAAAGCCCCAGGGACTTTTTTTCTCCTGCAGCAGGTTGTGTTTTTGGTTCCATAGACTTCAATGGAAAGGCAGTGGAAACAAAAAATGCAGTCCTTGCCTTTTTGATGTGTTTCGGCTGTGTTTTTACTGGTTTCTCCCGCAAGACAACAAACCTCCCAAAACTGCTCGTTAAAAACAAAAAAAAGCACCAGGAAAACGCATCAGCTGCAACCTGCATAAGAATGAGCCTAGCCTCAGACACAGAAATGGTGCTTGGCTGACAAATGCCCAGCAACTGAGGTGAAAGTAGCAATGCTTGCTGAAGAGAAATACACTGGAGAACCTGAGCAGAAAGGAATGAGTCAGAAGACATTATAGTCTGTGGGGTGGGGACAGAGACAGCTTAGTGAACATACAGAAGTTCTCCTATGCAGGGTACAGGCTCTTTAATGCCAAATACTACTGAAGAGGTCATCTTTCACTGACCGTACTGGTCCTACCTCTGCAGCATGGAGCACCTCTAACATTTGGCATCCTATAGACACACACAGGAGGTGAACCAGAACACTTACCTCACGTTTAATGGGCTCTCCTTCACAGTGGATCACAGTATCTGGGGCAACTATACAGTACGGACTGGGATCTGTCTCCACCACCTTGAACTCCACTGCACGCATCCCACCTCGAACCAGAAATATGTCACCTGCCATGCAAACATACTTAGATGTTCATTCTGTAATCTGTACACTCCATTACCAGAACATAAAATCGTTCTACCAATGCAATCTTTTAAATTTTTCACACACGTTAAAATCTGCATTTTCATTCATAGAAATTACTCTAAGCCCAAAACAAATATATTTTCTGAAAACAGACACCTTGTAAAATAGAACGAGGGCAGTTGCAATTTAGGTCGCACTATTTATTAAATAGTCAGAGAAAAAAAAAAAAAAAAAGAAGACACACCCAGAAAGATTTTTAGTGCAACCAAAAGCTACTCAATTTTTGGTAAAATATAAAAGACGAGGTTGCGTCAAGTAAATGGATACCCGACATGTCAAGCCTTAAAGCGGAGTTCCACCCAAAAGTGGAACTTCCGCTTTAGGGAGTCCTGACCCCCCGACATGCCACATTTGGCATGTCATTTTTTTGGGGGGGGAGCGGGTACCTCGTTTTGACAGGTACCCGCTCCCACTTCCGCTCGGAGCGCCGCGGCGCCCTGAGCGGAAGTTCTCCTCTCCCCCTCCCTCCCAGCAATCTTCTGGGACACGTCAGAGGTCCCAGAAGATTGCCGGCCAATCACGGCGCGCAGCGCGACTCGCGCATGCGCAGTGGGTACCCGGCTGTGAAGCCGCAAACTAACAGCCGGGTGCCCACAGCAGTGATGCCGGCGCCGAGGGAGAGGATCGAGGCTTCCGGCGGCCGCATCGCTGGACCGTTGGACAGGTGAGTAAATGGCTGGAACTCCGCTTTAAAATCATGGATGTCCATGAAATCACAAACCACTCTGTTTTCGTACAAGAAAAATCAGCAACTAAGACTGCGCATGATCAGAAACAAGAAAAAAAAAAAAAAAAAAAAAAAAAAAAAGCTTACAAATTTTTTTTCATCAGTTTAGATTTGCTGTGAAATGGAGAAAATCGGACGATCATTCGCCCGATTTTCTTATAGTGAGTACCCCACTTCACCCATTAACTATAGCTCTAGAATTCTTGCTCCTTTTTCTATGTTTGCAGTAATACCTCATGAGAGGCACAATTTATGCTTATAGTCACATACGTAGCCTACACATAATATTACTTTTGTATATGTATAGGGGCAATGTTTTGAATTAAAATCTATCTCCATCTATCGATACATTTCCATCGAAATCTAGATATATCTATCTTTTTTTTTTTAATATAAATATTATTTTCCACTTTATTCATTTAAATTTACTGCTATCCTAAAGGGGGCCAACATCCCCCTATGTGAGAGCATTGGGTAGGTGACAGGTCCTCTTCAAACACGGTTTTGTTATGGAATAGGGTTGTGGAAGGGGTAGCTGGGGTTGCAGTACATTTCGAGTACCATAAAAGCCGATCACTTGAAAGCCGATCAGCAGCAGTGAGCTTGTTATAACCCCTTGAATACTCGGACATTTATAAAAACTTGCCTTGGTAGACAAAGGTTTAAACAAACTTGAAAAAACAATGCTGTAAAGACTAAAGGGCCTGGGGTCTACAAACTTCAATGGCCAAGTGCAGCATTTGTCTGTTTTTTTTTTTTTAATGCCTTTTGATAATTTTAATTCTATTAAACATACAAAAGATAAACTGGAAAAACCAAGTTGCTTCAAACAATACCAGAATAGTTTTGTCCGTACAGAATGACAACTTGTGTGTGTGAATAGTGAATGTGCGTGTGTATTTACCGTGGAGTTCGATTGGCACTTGCCATCGAACACCAGAATTGGCATGTTCACCAATGGTGCCCTGTGCAGGGTCATCCTGAGCACATGTGACAGACGTGAAAGGGTCTGGAGAAGCCGTGGAGAACATTATGCTGCCTATAACATCATTCAGCATGGCTGGTTTGGTGGTGGGTCAGTGATGATCTGGGGAGGCATATCCATAGAGGGACGCACAGACCTCTACAGGCTAGACAATGGCAACCCGACTGCCATTAGGTATTTGGATGAAATCTTTGGACCCATTGTCAGACCCTATACTGGTGCAGTGGGTTCTGGGTTCCTCCTGGTACACGACAATGTCCGGCCTCATGTGGCGAGTGTATGCATCCAGTTCCTGGAGGATGAAGGAATTGATGCCATTGAATGCCCCCCACACTCACCTGACCCAAATCCAATAAAAAAACACCTCTGGGACATTATGTTTGGGTCCATCTGACACCACCAGGCTGCACCTCAGTCTATTCAGGAGCTCAGTGATGCCCTGGTTCAGATCTAGGAGGAACTCCATGCCCAAGAGGGTTAAGGCAGTGATGGGAAATAATGGTGGCCACACAAAATATTGACACTTTGGGCCCAATTTGGACATTTTCACTTAGGGGTGTACTCACTTTTGTTGCCAGCGGTTTAGACATTAATGGCTGTGTTGAGTTATTTTGAGGGGACAGAAAATTTACACTGTTATACAAGCTGTACACTCACTACTTTACATTGTAGCAAAGTGTCATTTCTTCAGTGTTGTCACATGAAAAGATAGAATAAAATATTTACAAAAATGTGAGGGGTGTACTCACTTTGCGAATATATATTATATATATATATATATATATATACACACATACACACACACACACACACTTTCAGGTATCGGTTACACCTCTACATGCCAAGCAAACAGCAATTGGTGCCTTCGCATCTTTCTACTAGGGCCCAGCACTTTCACATGAAAAGCCTGCCTAGCACTAAAACACTGCGAGCTTTTAGAAAAATGTATTTACATAGATTGTATACATTTCTCAAGGGACTTGCTGTCCTCCCTGTTAGCTGTGTGGGTTTCCTCCCACATTCCAAAGACATGCTGGAAGGTTAATTGGCCCTAGTATCTGTATGTATAAATGCGATTTAGAGACCTTAGATTGTAAGCTACTTGAGGGCAGGGGCTGATGGGAATGTAGAATATATGTAAAGCCCTGTGTAAATTGACAGCGCTATAAAAAGGTACCTGTAAGAAATAAAATAAAGGGACTTCAACCAGCAATCAGTGCCTGGAGAAGGCAAATGGAGGAACCTTATGCTAGCCTTTTATATATTTGTTAAAATGAACCTGTGTAAAACATGTACAGCAACACTAGTAACACCTAAGGACAGGCGCTCTCTGTGTTGCTTGTTATAAAACAGTTATGGAAGTTATCCTGTAGATTAAAAGTGACAATGTTCTACTAAAGAGGTGCTTCATCCTGTAAAAAGAATTAAAGACAGCCGCTACAAATACTGTAAGCGGACAAAAAAAAAAAAACACTCATCGTTCCAGAATCCAGCGGTGTCCTCACCTAACCCGGTGTTCTAAAATTTAGTCGGACCCATGAAAATTCCGGACCTCGTCACTTCCGGCTGGTGCGAGCCCCGGTGCGCATGCGCACAAGGTCCGAGGAAATTCTTAGACTTAGCAAACAGCTGATTGAGAGGAGATGGGGCTGAGGTGGGACGCACACACCGCCGCGGGCGAACCAAAGCTGCTAGAGACCCCAAAATCGTATCGCAGGTAGCCAAGACGCTCCCCTATAGCTGATAGAAATTTAGGGTCTCAGGGATGAAAAGGCGCGGAGCAGTGACCCCGAGCAGCTTTGGTTCGCCCATGACGGCAATTTTCCCGCAGCGGTGTGTGCGTCCCACCTCAGCCCCTCCTCCTCTCAGTCAGCTGAATTTCATCGGACTTTGAAAATGCCTTGTGCGCATGCGCACCTGGGCTCGCATCAGCTGGGTTATGACGTAGCGTCACTGGAAGTGACGAGGGTCCGGAATTTTCATGGGTCCGACTAAGTTTTAGAACACCGGCTCTTTGCCAGTCTTTGGGTGCAAGTGCCAGCATCCTAACTGTGGGCAGCCGACTGACTCCTTGCCACTTTACAGCCGGCTGCCCACTGCACCTCATAAATGGCCCCACAGTCTACAGGAAAAACACAACTTCCCCTTGCGGGTGACACTCCGCTTTAACAACTAGCTCTGGACGCCTGTCTAACCTTGCAAGACATTAACCGCACATTGGCTGAAGCCTTGCAGCTATGAGCGTACCCCTCTAGTTCTCACAAGCTCTCTAGAAAAGCAGCCTACACGGTTCTCTGGAGAACATCCATACCTTTTCTGATGGGCCTGTAGGCCTCAAGGAAATAAGGCTTCAGATAGACCTCAAAGAGATTTCCTGTTATTCCTTCCACGGTGTCATCGATGGGTAAGACATGAATCCGTTTACCATATTTCACATCTGGGCAGGGCTGAATGCTGATAAAGGGGGAAAAAAACAACTCAATGAGCCATAACCAACATTGCAATATAGAAGTACAACACAAGAAATAGGACATAATGCGATGGCTCCTCACAGATTTTTACAAACCTATTAACCTTGAGACTAATCATTCCACACATTTAATTCTAATATTAACATATATTTCACTGCAACGGCTGACACTGATTTCATCCAATTATTTTTTACCTTCCCTTGTTTCTCCCTTTCCCGACACCAACGGACGAAAAACTTATTTCTCCTTTTTTAGACCCAGTGATCGTCATTATCTGCGGGTCTCTGTTCTTTTCTATGCAATGCAGGCAGATGATGTACAGCCTTTGAGAATTTATTACAGCACAAGACAAGCACACTTTTCGCTCTCTCATGCACTCCTTTGCCACAATCTAACTAAATTCAATCCAAAACTAGTTTTGTTTAGTTCTAGATAGTGTGTGCAATGCAGGAAGTGAAGAGAAATCTCAGGAGGTTTCATTGCCATCTTTGCACCGTTCGGCCCCTTTCACACTTGGACAGTTCAGATTCACCTGTCAGGTTTTCAGGCGGATATGAACGGATGCTCCATGCATCTCTATGGGGCATCGGATGTCAGTGGAGACATGTCCGCTGACATCCGATCCTGTCCGTCAAATCCAGACAGATGGAAACCCTATTTTCCATCCGTCTGGTGGATGGGATGGAATGAGAGCGGACAGGCGGTCCGTTCTCATCCGATTCCCCCATAGAGAAGAGCGGGGACCTGACAGCTTTGTCTCTGCACACAGCGCGGGGACAGAGCTGCCATCCACCTGCTCAGCGGAGGATCGGCGGATCGATCCCCCGCTGAGAAAAACGGAGTCCGCCGACAGAGCGGCAAGTGTGAAAGGGGCCTTAGTAAGTTAAATTAAATCTTCCTGTCCCAAAATACACCTAGAAGGGAGAGAATTTACTTTTTAGCCCCATTCACACTGCCGCCACTTTGAATCCAAAATCCTGGCGCGACTTCATCGCAGCTTGCATACAACTTCTTTAACAGAAGTCAATGCAAGTCGCATTGAAGTAGTGCAGGAACCTTGTTCTAAGTTGGAGCGACTCCAGTCACACCTATTAGAACGGTTTCATTGCCGCTAATGGGGAGTGACTTGTCATGTGACTTTACACTGAAGTTGCATGACAAGCTGTGGCAGTGTGAACAGCCAGAAACTGGTGTCCCTGTTGGAAGATTTGCCCTCATCTTGTGTCCTGGTGAAGAAGCCATAATTTTAGAGTTCTCCTCGCACTCGTATAGGGCCTATTCAAACCAAAACAGTGCGGGAAAGGAGTGTTTTGTGCACGTTTTCCGTCCCGCGTTCCAATGCCCTGTCCTTGCGATCTGCATGTAATGTTGACTGCACCCCAAACGCAGATTGCACAGGCACTGCATATGCGGGCACCAGATTACATTGTACTGCAGTATCATGTGATTTGGTGCAACATGTTTTTTAAAGGAATCTATGGATAACTTTTTCCGCATTCTGGTGCACAAATGACTGCAAAATCATTGTGCTGGAATCGCACAGGAACGAAGCATGCATTTCAGTGCGATCCCGAAGTGAACAGCCACTTGTGGGAACGATCCACAGGACAAAGACACACAAAGAAGGAACCCCCTAACATTTTCCAGCACCTTTATTTTAAACCACAAACCTGGTATAAATAAATGCAAAGCATTCCTTAGTTAAAACCCGCAATATAACAAACATTTAAAAGAATAAAACCTTTCCTAGGAAACTGCATGTACCTTCGTTCTGTGCGAACGTGGGGGGGGATAGAATTCATCTCCAGGTCAGAGTGGAATAGAAAAATACTACATTTTGGCCACTAGATGGAGCTAATGATCACAGGAAAATACTTACTCTGATCTCTGGCTCCATCTAGTGACCATAATTTGGCATTTTCCCTAAACCAATCTATTTTGATGAGTGAATAAGATTCGACCCGTAGAGCACATCGCCTGAAAATAAGTGATTTTGCCCTATTTGTACAGAACAAGTGTACCCCTTTCGCCAGGTGAATAGCTAAACAATTCTTTATAAATACACCCCACACTGTGTGAATGTATATAAAAAAATTAAACACCCACAAAACGTCAAAAAAAATACAAAAGAAACCAATGTGTGCCCTACAATACTAGACACAACAAACCCGCTGATTGTGAAGCGCGTGTTACCGAGTAAAAATTAAGAGATTACTAAATCATTAGGTATGGAGAGAAGAGGTGTATCCTGTATTAGTCCATAGTAACTAGAGGCCCAATAGGGACTGTAGCTAATGCTTCACGCACATCTTGGCAAAAGTCACTTAATCAGAAACAAGAGGAAAAGAGGTAAATCTCTGAAGTGGGGACACAGCAGAGTAACCCTTCTCTACTCCAACCCTTATTTTTTACCAAATTGCTACTCAATAATAGGTCTGCAGTCCTCGGTATTAGTAATACATATACTTTAACCGCTTAAGCCCCGCCCACCGTACATTTACTGCGGCACTCAGCCGCTGCTGGGTAAAGCGATGTAGCCCTACGTCGCTCGCTCAGGAGACTCTAGGGGGCGAGCGCGCACAGCTGCCGGCGCGCTCCTGCCCCCGCTCGTTAGCTGGGGAGCCAACGCGTATGACCGGTGGCTCCGATGGCCGCCGGACACTCGTGATCTCCCGCAGCAGAGAGAGAAGGACAGACGGCTGTGTAAACACAGCCGTCTGTCATTCTCACTGAAGTGATCACAGAGTCTAGGTGATCCTGCTATATAGGATCGCATGTCTCTGATGACTTCACAAGCCACGCCCCGACAGTTAGAATCACGCCCCTAGGGACACGTTTAACCCCTTGATCACCAGTAGTTAACCCTGTCCCTGCCAGTGTAATTTTTACAGTAACAGTGCATATGTATAGCACTGATTACTGCAGTAATGTCACTGGTAACCCCAAAAGTGTCAAAAATGTCAGTTAGGGGTCCGATCTGTCTGCCGCAATGTCGCAGTCCCACAAATGGAAAAAAAAAAAAAAAAAAAAAAAAAAAAAAAAAAAAAAAATCGCAGATTGCCGCCATTACTAGTAAAAAAAATAAAAACAATAAAAATGACATAAATCTTTCCCATAGCTAGTAAACACAATAACTTTTGCGCAAACCAATCAAAAATATGTAGCAGAAAACAAATTGGCCTAATATGTTAAAAAATTTATATTTTAAAATTTTCTGAGAATTTCATATAAAAAAAAAAAAAAAAAAAAAAAAAAAAATATTTTTTCAAAATGGTCGCTCTTGTTTATAGTGCAAAAAAAAAAAAAAAAAAAAAAAACGCACAGGTGATTACCAGATTACCAAACATATGTAGCATAAAACAAATTGGCCGAAAATGTTAAAAAATTTTGATTTTTTACATTTTTTTGGGGAATTTCATATAAAAAAATATGTGACAAATATTGTTATTTTTGCAAAATTGACGCTCTTTTTTTGTTTATAGCGCATGATCAAAAATCGCACAGGTGATCAAATACCACCAAAAGAAAGCTCTGTTTGTGGGAAAATAAAGGACGTCAATTTCTTTGGGTACAGCATCGCACGACCGCGCAATTGTCCGGTCACGCAGTGCCGAATCGCAAAATAGGGCCTGGTCATTGAGCAGCCAAATCCTCCGGGGCTAAAGTGGTTAAAACAGGGAACTCTGTCTTTTGGACTTCTATGGACCAATCAAATTACTACAGATCATCAAATCATAACAAAAAAATATAAATGGCGATCATTCTCATAAAAAAAAAAAAAATGGCTATTTATGCACAGCATTAAAACCAAATACAAAAAAAAAAAAAAAAAAAAGTTTTAATGTACTATGTATTTGGTTTTATGCTGTGCATAGATATTTTTTATGAGAATGAGCGCCATTTCTATTTTTTTGTTATAGGATTTGATAGTATCTAATAATTCATTTGTGGAATTCCTAGCTCTTTTTATAATACTGTAAGGGTAATTTAGACTCTGTACAATTATGCACACCTAGCAAACAAAAAGGGGTGGCAGACCCCATATTCTACACATGGGAAGTCATTCTAATCAGCAGACATGTACTGCTCTTCCTGCTGGAGCAGCGCCTGCACTGGGGAATGCAGAACACGGCACAGTCTTCACCCTATGCACACTGCCAAGCACAGACTGATCTTGCATACTAATAAACCATCAGCTACGACCTTTTAATCCAGTCTTGTCAAGCGAGGATGACAGATCAGACAAGGTAACGTAAGATCACTTTGAATATGAATAAAAATCAATTATTCTCTATGGACAGTAAGAGCTTCCATTGGCGATAGACAGCTAGAGTTTTAAGAGATAAATATTAATGAAGGAACATTCGTTCTATATGCAAGGCAGCCAACATCACACACTTCAATGTCAGACCAAGTTAAAGCGGAGTTCCACCCTGGATTTTTTTTTTTTTTTTTTTTTTTTTTTAATACCCCCGGGACAGTCAGGGCTAGTGCATTCCACAATGGCTAGCCTCTGATCTGTCCCGGGTTGCACTTACCTGTTAGGACAAATACTTACCTTGCAAACGTCTTGTCCAGCGCGGCCATCTCAGATGTGGGCAGCTTGAAGCCAGCGCTTCCTCTTCGGCGTCTTCTTCCGCCTTCTTTGGTCCCACGATGCTCTGCGCCGGCCCCGACGTCAGTTCCGGGTCACGCGCGTCATCCCTCCACAGCTTCTGGGCATGCCCAGAAGCTGTTTAGAAGGGGATGACGCGCGCGACCCGGAACTGACGTCGGGGCCGGTGCAGGCGCAATGATTCCTGGGAGCTATGACGTCCAGCTCCCAGGAATCATTGCAGAGCCAGGAAGTGACGACGGGCCGCGGCCGAGGAAGGAGGAAGAAGGAAGTAAGGTAAGTATATTTTCTTCGCTACGAGGTAAGTAAAAAAAAAAAAAAATATGCGATTATCCATTTCTTTTTCAGGTGACCCGGAGCGAGAAGATGGAGGCAAGTATAAAAATAGGGTGGAACTCCGCTTTAAGAAGAAAGATAGCGGCTCTAAAATGTATTTTAGAAGTTAAAAAGTAAAAAGATGATTTAGTTAGGACGGGGGCATTCTGCATGCATTGTCCCTCACCACATTCAAAACCCATTTCTAAAGGCAGGTGTGTTTTTTTTTTTACCTCAACGCATTCTATACATTAAAAGAAGGGTTTTACTTTTTAAAGATTCATACTTACCTAGGTGTATGCAGCATCAGACCAACAACGGCTCTAACACCTCCAATCGCTCGGTTCTCACAGCTCCTTCAGCAAAGAGCCGCTCTCTGCTCTGTCCAACCCCCACGCTCTCACTGGAGCGCTGGGCTTTGGAGGGAGCAGCCGGTTAATGCTCAGCTGCTTGCTGAGAGTCTGAGCTGGGTGCCAGTCCATGCATGTGGGCGGATCACGACTGTCGCAATCTTGCCCGAGCCTGAATCGGCTATGTGATATTAGCCGACAGCGGGCTTCTATCTGCTGAAAATGGGTCACAAGAGTGCAGAAAGAACTGCGCTTCTGTGATCCACAGGGGGTGTGCAGCCAAACCAGCTTTGGCTGTACTTGTCCTTTAAGGTAGAGAACCTTCTGGGTGAAGCCCCCCCCCCCCAACCATATATACTAGCTTGACCCCCATCTTAATCCTGCAATGTGCATAGGCGGAGCGGCTCTCTCAGGTCTCTCTCTCCTCATTTGCTTACACAGCAGCAGGAGCTATTGGTGCTGCTGTCAAAGCCAGCCAGCCAATAAGGAGAAAGCAGGGGGACAGGCTGTCTGAACTGACAATTTCAATTCACAGGAGAGCTGCTCAGGAGTGAGCCTACCTGAGTGCCCACCCATAGCAAAATGCTTGCTATTGGAGGAGGAGCCTGGATCGCCACGGTGAATCTAAAAAGAAAGGGATCGGGGCTGCTCTGTGCAAAACCAGCTCACAGAGCAGGTAAGCATAAGAGTTTTTTTTTTTTTTAATTCCTTTAGAATCACTAAGTCAAAGACATGCCAAATGCAGGTCGCAAACGCAGTGTTTCCCCCGTACTGGATCGCATGGTACAAAAGTAGCATGCAATGAGGTAGCAGTGAGTTCCATAAGTAGAGCATACACTCTGTTTGGTGCATTGCGGTGTGATTTCAGTCTATTCAAAATGAACGGGGCTGAAATTACACCACACGGAAATGTGCGTGAATTGCACAGAACCGCAAAGGGCGTATTCCCGGTGTGAACCGCCCCCTCAGTGTTATGAGGCCTAGCTTTTCCTACCTTCAGAGCAGCTAAAATCCCCCCGTCCAGTGAGGGTTTCCCTATTGAATCCATCTCTGCACAGCAGAATGGCAGTTGGAAGGAACTTGCAAAGCTGCCTGAGAAAAGTTGGGTCCGAATTGTAAAAGGGAAAATTAAGTAAGAGCTGCAGATTCACCTAAACGTATTCCAAAATTAAAAAGCTTTACCTGATGACATCCCCAAGCCTGACACGCAGATTGTTACGGACCACCCTGTTCATCCGGATCTTCTCATCAGAGCAAGTATCATCAGACAGGACAATGCACACGGCTTCTCGCCTTTTCTTCCCTTTCAGAAGGACAGTGTCGCCACGGAAAAGCTGCAGCTCATCCATCTTACTCTGCAACAAAAAAGTAAACAAAGTTATCTCCTTTAACGTGACAAGTGAAAGGTGTGAATGGATACCATAGATTATGGGAATTCTTTTGCTAAGCATAAAAGTGCTTCAGATCATTCAGGTGTAAGCCAGGCCTAGCTGCTCTGTTCCTGAATTCTGCTCAGAAAAATTCATTTGTGGGGGGGGGGGGGGGGGGGGGAACGGACCTAACTTTCAGACATGGCACCCCATGTAGTGTATTTACATGTAATCCTGTAGCTGCTGGTACTGGACACCACTAGAGGGAGCTGAAGACAGGAGATGAACTGCTCATGTATTCCAATACAAAGTCCATTTATTCCTCCCTTCAGTTCCCTCTGGGAGGAGGTCAGGAGGGACTGCTGTGAGAAGAGAATATGGAAAACTGATTGCTTCCAGGCTGCAGGTCCAATGTCTAAAACGTCTAACAAGCAGAAAAACAGGTAACCCCTGCAGGTGTCTTGTATAAAGCCAAACTGAAGTCGGATGTAAAAATTGCACCTTATCGAGAGGGTGACAGATTTTGGGTAAATCCCAAACTTTCAGTTTAAATCAGCTAAATATGTTCCAGGTCCATCAAAGCAAAACGCTACAGTTATTTGCCTTTCTAAAACAGCCACAGGCTGTCCCAAGCCAGCATGCTACACAGAAGGACTTTTTCTCTGTGTGGAAGCAGTGGTCTCTCTGCCGATGCGAGTCACACAGAGCTTCCGCTGCAATATCGCAGTTACTCTACAAGTCGCTGATCACCACCATTACTAGCGAAAAATAAATAATATCCTATAGCTTGTAGATGTGATAACTTTTGCGCAAACCAGTCAATAAACGCTTATTGGGATTTCTTTTTTCTACCAAAAACATGTAGCAAAATACATACTGGCATCAATTTATGAAGAAATTAGATTTTCTTTTTTTTTTATTGGAGGTGTTTTATAGCAGAAAGTAAAAACAATTTTTGGTCTTTTTTTTTTTTTTAACACCAACATTTAGGCCCCTTTCACACAAGCAGACCGTTCAGATCTGCCTGTCAGTTTTTTTGGTGGATCTGAACGGTCACCCCATGAATCTCTATGGGGCATCGGATGTCAGCAGACACATGTCCTCTGACATCTGATCTGATCCGTCAAATCTGGACGGATGGAAACCCTATTTTCCATCCGCCCAGCGGATCGGATGAGAAAGGACAGACGGTCGTTCCCATCCGATTTCCCCATAGAGATGCATGGGGACCTGACAGCTGTGTCTCCACACACAGCGCGGAGAACAGCTGTCATCCTCCTGCTCAGCGGGGATTGGTGGATCGATCGGCCCGCTGAGATAAACTGAGTCCGTCCGACGGACTCCCCTGTGTGAAAGGGGCCTAACACTCCCTAAGCCTAACACTCCCTAAGCCTAACACTCCCTAAGCCTAACACTCCCTAAGCCTAACACTCCCTAAGCCTAACACTCCCTAAGCCTAACACTCCCTAAGCCTAACACTCCCTAAGCCTAACACTCCCTAAGCCTAACACTCCCTAAGCCTAACACTCCCTAAGCCTAACACTCCCTAAGCCTAACACTCCCTAAGCCTAACACTCCCTAAGCCTAACACTCCGCACACACATCACAAATGTGTGCTGGCGTGTTTATGGTGTGTTACCATAGACTTGAATGGAGGGAGTCGAGGTGCTTCAACTCCTTTGGAACTCAACATTAAGCTTCATTTTTTTTGCCACAATGCAATGCAAACGCTTCATGTTTTAATATGAACAGCACTGTATGTTGTCCATATTATCAACTGCAGACTGCTTACTGGGAGTTTGAGGAGCGTTAAAAAGGAGCCTCAAACTCCAGCTTTTAATGTCATTGTGAACAGGGCATTAGATGAAATAATGAACCAGGTTAAGCCCCCCCAAAAACATAGGAACAACATAAAAAGAGTTGTTATACAGCGCAGTCCAGCGACTGAATTGCCATTTGGGTGTATGCAACTTTCCAAGCAGCAGCTCCTAAAGTGGTTCTAAATGCAGAAGGTTTTTAATCTTAATGCATCCTATGCAAGTTTACCTTTGTTTACTTTTTTTCTTCTAAATTACAGCTCCTCTATGTACCAATATAGCATTACTGTACTTATTTTGCAAAAATAAAACATCTTTCCATTATTTCTACACTGGCTTACCTCGCTGTCTTCATTGCTGTTTCAACACACAGCTCGATTACTTCAGCCTTACTTCCTAGTCAGACTTTAGGTCATGACACAGGCAGGAGGCACACACCCTGCATCACCTACCCTTAGCTGGTCAACCCCTCCCCCTCTGTAATACTTACCTGAGCATCATCTCAATACAGAGATGTTTCAAGAGAGCCTCAGCTGTCCAGGACTCTTCCTCCTGATTGGCTGAGATGTGGCAACAGGTGTATTGGCTCCCGCTGCTGTCAAAGTCAGTGAACCAATGAGGAGAAAGAGGGGGCAGAACAGAGCCACAGCTCCATGTCGGAATGTACACAGCAGTGGCTTGGCTCGGGTGCCCCCATAGCAAGCTGCTTGCTGTTGGGGCACTCGGCAGGAGGTGGTGCCAGGAGAGCCGGTCTGCTGAAAACTCAGACGTTACTTCCGGTGAGTGTACCCCCTGAATAATTGGAGATTTCAACGACTTGGTGTTTTCACACAACACTGGCAGTCTATAGACTCCGGTAGATGCTATAATTAGTGCAGATTGTTAGTACGCCCGCTAGTTGTCGCTGCCCTGGAGGTGGCTATGTTTTTGGTTACTAGCGGGCGAACTAACAATCTCCACTAATTACAGCATCTACCGGAGTGTATCGGCCAGAGGTCTTCAAACTACAGCCCTCCAGTTGTTTAGGAACTACAATTCCCATCATGCCTAGTCATGTCTGTGAATGTCAGAGTTTTACAATGCCTCATGGGACATGTAGGTCCGAAACAGCTGGAAGGCCGTAGTTTGAGGATCCCTGGTATAGGCTGTCGTGTTGTGTGAAAACACCAAGTGGTTGAAATCCCCAATTGTTCCTTGTGTACTGGAAGTAACGTCGTCGGAGATGTCGGCAAGTTGGAGTTTCCGTCAGAACACCGGTGAGGGACCCGAGAAGGATCGGGGCTGTGCTGTGCAAAACTACTGCACAGAGCAGGTAAGTATAACATGTTAATTATTAATCAAAAAAAAAAAAAAAAAAAGATTTTAATATCACTCTAAAGTTCAGCAGAAAAAAAAAAAAAAATAAGTACAGAATAAAAATCGACACTTACCTGGGACAGAGACACTACGCTGTTGTCTTCATTGATCGCTTCATCTACAATTAACCGATTGGGTCGGCTCTTCTGCTTCAGAATAGCTGTGGATAAATCATCCGCTTTGGGGCTGTGAAGACAAAACATGGAGGAATTGTTAGAAGTCATATAGCACATATTACTGATGTAGAGTCAAAACTATCTAAAAAGGGTACAACATACAAAGATCTCATAAAATGGTTGAACATAAACTACTAGTAGACCATGATTACTTAGTGACTCAGACAGGCGCCAAGACCCGTCTTCTGTGCTGAGCGGTTTTGCTGCCTCTGGATCCACCTAAGAGCAGGCCACGATTTTAATCCAACAGCGACAGTGGGATCCTGGGAGCCAAAACAAAGCTGAGATGGGTTTAAGACCCATCTCCAGGGTCACTGGGTCTCATTCAACCCAGAAGAGGGGCAGCACAACATTTTAGATTCATTGAGTGGGGACTTTTTTCCCCTTTTAATGCCCATGCTGGAATTGGGATTTAACTAATAAAATCTTCTATGACGCAAGCATGAAAGCTGTCTTTGCAGATGACTCCTTCCAAGTACCTGGTGTCATACCAACCCCTAAAGTAGAAAATTCGGACATGGAGGAGACCATAGCTGCAACAGTGAGGGCTGATTCACACCAGCCACTAAAATGCAACGCAGCAGCTGGTGCGGTAGGGCCGAGATCGGCACAATGATGCACTGTGCTCGGCACATCACACTTTTTTTTTTAAACCAACTTTATTGAGAGGCCATACAGACATCTCAAAGTTAAAGCGGAGTTCCACCCAAAAGCGGGTTTTGACAGGTACCCGCTCCCACTTCCACTCGGAGCGCCGCAGCGCCCTTAACGGGTTCTCCTCTCCCCCTCCCTCCCTGCAATCTTCTGGGACATGTCAGAGGTCCCAGAAGATTGCCGGCCAATGAAGACGCGCAGCACAACTCGCGCATGCGCAGTGTGTACCCGGCTGTGAAGCAGCAAACTGTCACAGCCGGGTGCCCACACCAGTGATGCCGGCGCCGCCGAGACCAGAGGGAAGAAAATCGAGGCTTTGGGCGGCCGCATCGCTGGACCGTTTGACAGGTGAGTGAAAAGGCTGGAACTCCGCTTTAAACTGATGGCTTTGTGGTGCAGGGCAGTGGATTGATGTACACTGTACTGCTTGCACTACTTTCTTTTGGTCGCACTGTGCCCACAATTCAGTGGTGTGAAGCGGGCACATAGAAGACCAGGCATTTTCCATGCAGTGGGACTGTTCTTAAATAGCCACCCGACACAGTCTCACCACAAGTGTTGTGAACCAGCCATGAGT